>NW_019524862.1:1689-69059 GCF_002814215.2 Seriola lalandi dorsalis
GATGGTTTTGTGCTTTATTATATTTTGTCATTTTTACACTTTTTTGCCATACTATACTATGTCGTTTTTTCCCCGTTTTTTGCCTTTTTTTGCTATGTTGTTTTTTTCACTTTTAGAGCTTTATCATACCATGACATCTTCATACCTTGCCATACTATGACGTTTTCTGATGGTTTAATACTTAATTATATTTTGTCATTTTTTCAATTTTTTTGCCGTACTATACTATGTCGTTTTTTCCCGTTTTTTTCCATACTATACTATGTCGTGTTTTTTGCTTTTAGGGCCTCATTATACTATGACGTCTTCATAACTTACCATACTATGACGTTTTCTGATAGTTTTGTGCTTTATTATATTTTGTCGTTTTTTCCTGTTTTTTGCCATACTATACTATGTTGTTTTTTTTCACTTTGAGAGCTTTATTATACCATGACATCTTCATACCTTGCCATACTATGACGTTTTTGATGGATTTATGCTTTATTATATTTTGTAATTTTTTCAATTTTGTTGCCATACTATCCTATGTTGTTTTTTTCACTTTGAGAGCTTTATTATACCATGACATCTTCATATCTTGCAATACTATGATGTTTTCTGATGGTTTAATACTTTATTATATTTTGTCATTTTTTCAATTTTTTTGCCATACTATACTATGTCGTTTTTTCCCGTTTTTTTCCATACTATACTATGTCGTGTTTTTTGCTTTTAGGGCCTCATTATACTATGACGTCTTCATAACTTACCATACTATGACGTTTTCTAATGGTTTAATGCTTTATTATATTTTGTCATTTCTTCAATTTTTTTGCCATATAATACTGTGTTGTTTTTTCACGTTTTTTGCCATACTATACTATGTCGTTTTGTTTCACTTTTAGAGCTTTATTATACCATGACGTCTTCATATCTTGCCATACTATGACGTTTTCTGATGGTTTAATACTTTATTATATTTTGTCATTTTTTCATTTTTTTTGCCATACTATACTCTGTCGTGTTTTTTGCTTTTAGGGCCTCATTATACTATGACGTCTTCATACCTTGCCATACTATGACGTTTTCTGATGGTTTTGTGCTTTATTATATTTTGTCATTTTTACACTTTTTTGCCATACTATACTATGTCGTTTTTTCCCGTTTTTTTCCATACTATACTATGTCGTGTTTTTTGCTTTTAGGGCCTCATTATACTATGACGTCTTCATACCTTGCCATACTATGAAGTTTTCTAATGGTTTAATGCTTTATTATATTTTGTCATTTCTTCAATTTTTTTGCCATACTATACTATGTCGTTTTTTTCATGTTTTTTGCCATACTATACTATGTTGTTTTTTTCACGTTTTTTGCCATACTATACTATGTCGTTTTTTTTCACTTTTAGAGCTTTATTATACCATGACGTCTTCATATCTTGTCATACTATAACGTTTTCTGATGGTTTAATACTTTATTATATTTTGTCATTTCTTCAATTTTTTTGCCATACTATACTATGTCGTGTTTTTTTCATGTTTTTTGCCATACTATACTATGTCATGTTTTTTGCTTTTAGGGCCTCACTATACTATGACGTCTTCATACCTTGCCATACTATGACGTTTTCTGATGGTTTTGTGCTTTATTATATTTTGTCATTTTTTCAATTTTTTGCCATACTATACTATGTTGTTTTTTTTCACTTTTAGAGCTTTTTTATACCATGACATCTTCATATCTTGCCATACTATGACGTTTTCTGATGGTTTAATACTTTATTATATTTTGTCATTTTTTCATTTTTTTTGCCATACTATACTCTGTCGTGTTTTTTGCTTTTAGGGCCTCATTATACTATGACGTCTTCATACCTTGCCATACTATGACGTTTTCTGATGGTTTTGTGCTTTATTATATTTTGTCATTTTTACACTTTTTTGCCATACTATACTATGTCGTTTTTTCCCCGTTTTTTGCTATTTTTTGCTATGTTGTTTTTTTCACTTTTAGAGCTTTATCATACCATGACATCTTCATACCTTGCCATACTATGACGTTTTCTGATGGTTTAATACTTTATTATATTTTGTCATTTTTTCAATTTTTTTGCCATACTATACTATGTCGTGTTATTTTCATGTTTTTTTCCATACTATACTATGTCGTGTTTTTTGCTTTTAGGGCCTCATTATACTATGACGTCTTCATACCTTGCCATACTATGACGTTTTCTAATGGTTTAATGCTTTATTATATTTGGTCATTTTTTCAATTTTTTGCCATACTATACTATGTCGTTTTTTTCACGTTTTTTGCCATACTATACTATGTTGTTTTTTTCACTTTTAGAGCTTTATTATACCATGACGTCTTCATATCTTGTCATACTATAATGTTATCTGATGGTTTAATACTTTATTATATTTTGTCATTTTTTCAATTTTTTGCCATACTATACTATGTCGTTTTTTCCCGTTTTTTGCCATACTATACTATGTTGTTTTTTTCACTTTTAGAGCTTTATTATACCATGACATCTTCATACATTGCCATACTATGACGTTTTCTGATGGTTTTATGCTTCATTATATTTTGTCATTTCTTCAATTTTTTTGCCATACTATACTATGTCGTTTTTTCACTTTTTTGCTAAATTATACTGTGTCATTTTTTTCACTATTAAGGCCTTGCTATACTATGATGTCTTCCTATATTACTATACTATGAGGTTTTTTTAATGTTTTCATGGCTCATTATACTATGTCGTTTTTCAATTTTTTTGCCATACTATACTATGTTGTTTTTTCCACTTTTAGAGCTTTATTATACCATGACGTCTTCATATCTTGTCATACTATAACGTTTTCTGATGGTTTAATACTTTATTATATTTTGTCATTTTTTCAATTTTTGCCATACTATACTATGTCATGTTTTTTGCTTTTAGGGCCTCATTATACTATGACGTCTTCATACCTTGCCATACTATGACGTTTTCTAATGGTTTAATGCTTTATTATATTTTGTCATTTTTACAATTTTTTGCCATACTATACTATGTTGTTTTTTTCACTTTCAGAGCTTTATTATACCATGACATCTTCATACCTTGCCATACTATGACGTTTTCTGACGGTTTTGTGCTTTATTATATTTTGTCATTTTTTCAATTTTTTTGCCATACTATACTATGTTGTTTATTCCCGTTTTTTGCCATACTATACTATGTCGTTTTTTTTCACTTTTAGAGCTTTATTATACCATGACGTCTTCATATCTTGTCATACTATAACGTTTTCTGATGGTTTAATACTTTATTAAATTTTGTCATTTTTTCAATTTTTTTGCCATACTATATTATACTATGTCGTTTTTTTCACGTTTTTTGCCATACTATACTATGTCGTTTTTTTTCACTTTTAGAGCTTTATTATACCATGACGTCTTCATATCTTGTCATACTATAACGTTTTCTGATGGTTTAATACTTTATTATATTTTGTCATTTCTTCAATTTTTTTGCCATACTATACTATGTCGTTTTTTCCCGTTTTTTTCCATACTATACTATGTCGTGTTTTTTGCTTTTAGGGCCTCATTATACTATGACGTCTTCATAACTTACCATACTATGACGTTTTCTGATAGTTTTGTGCTTTATTATATTTTGTCATTTCTTCAATTTTTTTGCCATACTATACTATGTCGTTTTTTTCATGTTTTTTGCCATACTATACTATGTTGTTTTTTTTGCTTCCAGGTTTCCTGTCTTTGATATTCACTGATGAATAACACAGCTTCAAGCAGAGGAGGAAATGATGAGTGAAGTTGGCTGAGCGGCATTCGCGTTTGGCCTTGAGTCAGACTCCTGACAAACTTGACAAGAGACTAGAAAGCAAAAACATCTCAAGTTTTGACAAATAAAATCCTGGAATATAAAAAATAAATAAGGAAGCCACAGGTGGACATGGCATGGAAACACATTTCAATCACCAGACCTTTGCAATGAAAGGATGTTAACATGCTCAAGGGCATCTCAGTGCTGATATCTTTCTTTTGTTCCGACCCAGACCCAGATTTATCCAGGGTCTTTCCACTCACATGCCTGCTCCTCTTAACTCTATCTTTAAGGCTACCACTTCCTCTTACTTGCACCTTGGCTAACCATTTGATTATTAACATCTGTGATTTTACTTGGACTTCCCTGTAAGAATCTGTGAATGGACTTAAGACTTGTCTTGGACTTGGCCCAAAAAACAATTAAAATCGCTCTACAAATCAAGCAAGTCTGGTTGTGAGGAAGACTCAGTCCCCAATCCTGGATCTTGGATTACATTGCACAAACCAAATCTCCTTACTGGACATGTCTTGCATGCCTTTTTATACTCCAGCATGCGGATTCTCATTCTGAGTCATCCTGAGTGTGTGTGTGTGTGTTTCTGTGAGAGCGCAGTGAACCACATGACCTGGTCCTTGATCAAATCTGCCTTACACAGAGTCATTGTTTGGTCAGCTGCTGCCTACTGTTTTCATTCATGAAAATCCGGCATCAGTTGGACTGTGTGGGTTTATCTCAAGTAAATCTCTATGAATCAATGAAAAAACAACCACTGTTTATGGATGTATGCAAAATTGCTTTATTTCCATTTTTTTCCTTTTTCATACATTTGTTGTGTAATAAATAGACATGAGAAATGGGCTGACGCTTCAATCCTCTTCTCATGCCAATTCTGCACCTTTTATTTTCTCCACACCGCAAACAACTTTTCATAGAATTTACAACAGAAAATAAAAAAACAAAGCTTGACACAAGCTGAATTTCCTGCTACCAGCTCATTGCTCACCTCATATGTTACATAGACCTCTGAGCTGTATTCATGTAGCAAATCTCAGGGAACAAAAATATATATATTTATATAGTATTCACAGTTACAGTATTTACATTTACATTTTAGGATTATAAAGCAAATGGGCAGAAAATGAAGACGTTTCTACAAGAAACAATCTTTCAAAAAGGGAGGTGGAGACTTTTCCTGGACACAGTGGACCTTTTCTTTAAATAAACAACCTTTTAAACCCTCAGATTCCTTTTACAGATCCCTGAAAATAGTTTTAAATACTCAGTCTTCTGTTAAAAAAAAAGAGAAAGAGACAGAGAAAGATGCATCTTAAAAGTGTTACCCCTGTGAAGATAAAAAAGCTTTAGATCTTCTGTACAAGTAATCATATACAATATAAACATCACTGGTGAAAAAAGGAAATCTCCAAAATCAATCCAACTGAATGAAAAGCAATGACTGACTTGGTCTTGAGGGCGTGGGGCAGGCTGATTGAAGATCGAAGAGGGCGTAAAGCAGAAGTGCAAGCCTCAAGTGCATTCACAAATATTTTTTTCTTTTTATCTTAACGAGTTTATAAAGAAAGAATGACCCGTGTGGACTAGGATGAGGGGGTCTGCTGGGTCATAGAAACACTTCTGTCTCGCAGGAAACATTAAACACTGGTAGAGTAATACGTGTTGCAGCTGAAGAGGGAATCTATGAGCACACACAGGCATGAGACCCCAGGTACAGATAAAGGAAGCCAAAACATCATCATCACCATCAAACACCCACCCTGGTGAAAAAATAGGCAGCAACTCTTTGAACATGCGTGTTACGAAAGCGGCAGGTGACAGCTCTCTGGAAAAAAAAAAAAAAAAAAAAGAAAATCTGACCTTTATACCTGTCACCTGTCTGCTCAGGTTTAACAAAGACTGTTACACATTCATATGGCACTTAAAATGAGGAATAAATCTTTTCTTCCAAAGCTGAAAACTTAGTTTAGCAAGTTTTATCAGATGCTGCCCAGTGGATGCAGACAGGAACTGATTCAATTTTAATTTTCTTCTCTGCATGATTGGTTGGCCTTCTGCGCTGTGGCCTACAGGGGGCAGTGCACTCACATTCACACACACTAAGATATGATGATAAATACTCCAAATCAAATGCCTGACACACTCACTTTCTCTCTCTCTCTCTCACACACACACGCACGCACGCACGCACGCACGCACGCACGCACGCACACACACACACACACACACACACACACACACACACACACACACACACACACACACACACACGCTCTCTCTCACTCTCTAACTCTAACACACACACACAAATATAGTGTCTTTGAAGGAAACACGCAAGAAGAGAACTACCTAAACAAAACTGGAAAACACTGGAATATCATTAATACAAATTTTGCACATCATCTTTAACTTTTGCATAAACTAATAGGAAGCAGCACGATCCATCATTGGCTGGTGAAAGCAGGTGTGATTTCCAAAATTTCCATATTTTGTGGCAGGATTTAACCATTTTTTTTTTGTTGTTGCTTGAATTTTTCATCAGTTTGATTTATTTCCAAGAAAACTGGTGCAGAGGAGGTAGGAGCGAGAAAGCAGGGTTTCAGTCCGTGGCGGGCCGTGACGCTCCGCCATCCTCCCGCCTGTTGCTGGATGGAAACATCTGCCATCTGCTCATGTGGCAACCATGTCTTCTCCCACAGAAAAGGTGTTTTCCTGGTGGGCTTGTGCGTCTCAACAGTGTTAGTAAGCAGCTGATCATGTGAGTCTGTGTTGTGTGTTTTGTTTTGTTTTTGTATCACGTGTGGTGTACGTAAAGCTTATGAGACAAATGAGAGAGAAAAAAGTGTAAAACTGTACAAACCAGGACTCTTTGAGGAAGGAGCCATGCTGAAATACTGTCCAACGATGAGAGGAGGGGAGGAAACGCTGCACCAGCAAGTCAAGTGTTTTGTAAATCTGCGTCACTGGCATACATAAAAAACTATGCATTTTTCATTTCAAGAGCACCATAAATCGTAAACAATCTAGAGTTAAATATGTGAAGAGTGCCATACAGGTAGCCTAAACTCTGTCCAGACAACTTGCAGGTTTCTTCTCCTCACTCCCAAATAAAACCTTCCCTTCTTCAAGTCCTCCTCGTCCGGGGTGTTGGCGTTGAGTTTGTCTGTGTCCGGGAAACTTGAAGAAAAGTTTAGGGAAAGCTCTTTTTACACCCTGTAGGAGATTCTCCTGACTGCACCCGGACGTTAATTCAGCGTTCCTCTACAGTTCTCTGCCCCACACAAACAGGGGATCTTCTCGTCCTCGATGGGGAACTTGTAGTCATACGTGATCTCCTCGTTGACGTTAATTGGCTGCCTGGAGTAGATCACGATCTTCTTTTGAGACTCAACTGTGATGACCTTCGCATAACAATTAGGCTGAAAGAAAAGACCAACAAATTGCTTAATGGTTGTTAAAGATTACTTATTCTGGTTTACATTTGTGGACAGAAATATACAAATCCTTTCTTTATGTAAAAATAGCAATATAATAATATAAAAATACTCTGTTACAACTAAAAGTCATATATATATATACATAAAATGTAAAAGTACTCATTACGAAAACTGGCCCATTGTTGTTTGATGTGATTTAAAATACCTTATGAAATGTTGGGCAGTTTAATCAGCAAAAATAATAAGACATTTCCGCCTAAGACTCCTAAAAACCTTATTTTGCAGGGAAGTGACAATATTTCAACCAGTTTTTAATCTAGCTAACAAAAAACTTTTTGAAATGACTATCTTGAAACAAGACAAATAAGGAAGGTTGCTGCAATAGAATTTTTAAAATGACTTCAAAAGAGGGACTTTTGGCTGGACAATGAATCTTGATAGAACTACTTTCCACCACTGTTCAAGAAGCTCTTAAGAAAAGAGACACCATACGGTTGTTGTCTTACATTGCAGCTGTGGTTGATGAAACGGGCGAAGTTGCCACACTTCGTAGCATCTATGATGGTGTCGTGGTCAACGCGGAACATGTAGCTGCTACCAATGCCCTCCTCCTCGTAGCGCTTCTCCCGCATGTCCGCAATCACCTGCAAATGAAGATGGTCACTTGATAACTGGTAGATCACTAGTGTCACTTTTCATTAAATTTTCTCATGTTTTATTTATTGGTTGTGAGGCTGTTGTAAGTTACTGCCAGTCAGACCAAAGCTCTCAGTGATTTCACTGTACACTTGTGTTACTGTTCTGTATATGAGCTCTCATATTTTACACCTTCAGAATTCTGATAAAAAATGCATTTTTGTCCATCTTAAATCTTTCATGGAATTAATCGCATCAAATATTTCTTCATTTTCAAAAAGCCCTGATTGTCCCCAAAAAAGCAAATGTGCACTAGATCTATATTTTAGGTTAATATGACACTTTGAGCCGGATGAATGTGAGAGGATTGATTGATTGACTGTTTACGTACACAGAGAAAACCCACTCCAAAACAAAGCAGTCTTCTGCCTCTCACCTGTCTGATGTTTTGTCCTACATACTCGATCACCATTTCATCAGCAGCAATGGGCTCCATAGCAAACAGACCCCAGTCATGGATGTGCGACTTGCAGAATCTGATCTTCTTCTTACGGAACTGAAAGAGAAAACGGGAGAAAAGTTGATGACATCTTGAGGTGTTATTTGCTGATATGAAATTTTGCAATTGATATTTTATTAACTACAATGACAACACTTCCACTTAGCAATTATTAGTTGGTTGCTTGCCTGTCTTATGTTCTTGTTTACTGTTCTTTTTTTTTCTATATAAAAGTCAGGGTGAATCAAACAGCACATTAGACCAAAGTTCTGTTTGATTTTGTTTACCTTCAGCTGGTTGAACTTCAGCAGGTCACTGTCACATGCAAAGGAGGACAGCAAGCGTCGCTGCTCCGACCGCCGCTCCGAGCCAGCTCTTGTAGAGGCGTGGACCTGTGCAGGAATACTCATACCCTGCACAGAGAGGATGGAGTTAGATCCACTTACCGGCAGGAGGTTGACATGTAGCGTGTTTTACGTGCACATTTTCACATAACACCAAAAGGGAAACTCAAGAATCACAGTTTGTCATCTCCTGCCCACCTGTGTGTCGACCGGCGGCTCCTCTGATTGCAGCCGTGTGCTCTGAAGGTACTTGATCTTATCCTTCTTGTCAATCTTGTAGTATCCCTCGCTTCTGGCACAGCCAGTCATGTGATCCCTCATGCCGTCATCTCTCCTCTTTTTCTTCACTCCAGGGATGTTGGTAGGTGCAAGGGAGTCAAGGAGGAAACTGAAAAGGCTTTGGACCTCAGCTGGATCCCACAATACTTCTAAAGCTCAACAGATACTGGGCTACTTAAATCCAGCGTAAAAGTTCTTCAGTTTCACCACCAGAGGGGGCTGCTATTTGATACACACAACACAAAACAACTTAAAAAAAAAAGACAATAATAACATTTACTATGTTTTACTAAACTGGTCTTTTAAATTTTTTGTGCCTTTTATCTCTCCTGTTTGTGGAGTACTTTGAGTGACATAAAGCTTAGCATTATTGATATCAATATTTGCTGTAAATGAGTAAGTGGTAAGTAGTAAAGGATATGAGGATGGTTGACCCAGAGCGTGTCGTTGAGCCAGTCATTGCCGTTATCCTGCTGGAGCATCTTGTCGTAAGTGATCTGCAGAAGCCGAATGTCCTCATCATCTATGCCCTCGTTCCAGATGTCATACAGGATGGTCATCTCCTCGAACTCTGAGCGTGGGTTGAAGTACGGCTGGGGGGGTGTGGTGACGGGGGACAGGCTGACCAGCAGCAGCTCCTCCCAGCCTCGTCTCGCCCTCCGAGTAGGCTTCACGGCTACGGGCGCTTCGTCTTCGTAGGACAGGAAGCCATCTTCGGCAGGCAGGACTGTCTGAGGCTCCACGTCTTCTTCCCGGAAGTCCAGGCTTGGGTGTTCGGGAGACTTGGTGGACATCGTATGCATGGATAGATCTTCATGATTTGCTTCGTGAAGCATAGGGGTGGACTCCGATGAGAGCTCCAAAGACTCATCAGCCGCAGAGGTAGCTGGCTTTTTGCCTTTGGGTCGTCCAGGTTTCCTCTTTGATGGGGCAGTGTCTGATGGAACAGGGACGTCTACAGTGAGACCAGCAGGCAGGTCTTCAGGGACACTGGCTGAGTGCTCTGTGGCAGCTGACAGGGCTTGGTTAGGGAGTGCACTAATGGGAGGCTCCTTAAAAACTGGCCTATCGTCCAGGCTCTCAGAGGACACTTTCCTATTAAGCGTTAGTGCTGTGGGGTCAGGGAAGACAGGGGTGAAGGTTAAGTCTCTTCCTGGAGTGCGGGGAACTCCAGCACTAAGGACAGGGGACTGAGCAGGGTAGGAAAAGGGGCTACCGGGGATGTGAGGGGAGCTAAGCAACAGGCTACTGCCCGTAAGCGGGGCATCACTTCCAGGTGTGATGGGCACCGTGTCCGTGCTCTGGGACTTGCCCAGACTCCGGGCACGCTCCATCAGGTCCCTGCCTGGCGTGCGGGGGATATCTTCATCTGTGGGGAGCCTGGGCCGCTGTGGGAGGTCAGGTAGGGGACCAGGGGGTGGATGAAGGAGGGAACGACCTTCTATCGCCGGGTGAGGAGGGAGAGGGAGGTGCATTACAGATGTGGCGATGGATTTGGGGACAGGTGCGTTTGAATCTAAGTGGGGTGGGGCTAATCGACCAGGGGTGCAGGCTACTTCCCCAGGCTCTGCTTTACCTTTGCCTTTTGACTCCTGGTCACTGTCGGGCAGGGCTCCTGTTGGCGTGGGCGGCCGAAGGTTTGCTACATGCTCCTGAGGTTCAGACTTCACTACAGGAATGATGCTGTCTCTGATGTCTCGCTCTTTGACTACAAGGCAAGAAAAGATCATTATTTCATTTAACCTGATACAAATACTTTAAAATAGTAAATACCTTTGTTGAAATGTTTCACGTGATCAAAACAGAGTTAGTAGCAGACACTCACCTGGGATGCCTTTAGGTGATGGCGGCTTCAGGTCCATTACCTCCTCCTTGGGACTTGGAGGTCTGCGTTTGGGCTTGCTGCTTAGATCCTCCTTGTCCTCTAGGACTGGTTCTGCAGGAGGGCTCGGTGGCTTGGCTTCTGCCTCCCCCTCCTCTTCATCAGAAGATGAAGACGTTGAGGATGAGGAGGACGAGGACGACTCTGCCTCTTTGCCTTCGTCCTCCGCCTCTTCTGCCGCCGTCTCCCGTTCTTCCCCATCGTCGTCCTCTTCCGAGCTCAACTCGTACTCTGAGGAGTCTTCGCTTTCTGCTGAGGAGTCTGAGCTGGCCTTGGACGAAGCTGAACTCTCGGCTTCTGCAAGTATTGTAATGATGAATTACAGGAAACATGCTTCATAAAAACAGCCTACTGTTGTTGTCAAATATTAAGAAAGATATTAAGTACCTTCATCAGACGAATCTGAGGAGGCGCTCTCACTGGATGAGTCTCCCTCGTCTTCATCATCACCCTCCTCATCGCCACTCTCCTAAGAGATGATCACATATATCATAGAAATGTATACAAAAATGCAAAAATAACGAGTACATACAATTAGCAGTAATTTTTGAGAAAGCTTACTTTGCCCGATGACAGCCTGTTTGCAGCCTCTGTTTCATCAGGTTCCTCCCTGTCAGACAGAGACTCTTCCTTCCCCGAGGTGTCCAACTCCTCCTCTCCCTCACTGTCCAGTTCAAGTGGCCGCGAGTGCCGTCGCTTTGCAGACATGCTGTCACCGTCCATCTTAGAATCATCCGAGGGGAGCTCAGCTGGGTCTCGATCCCGATCTGACAGAAATTAACCACAAGAAAATTAGCACCAGAAAGAAAAGAGATAATTGCACAGAGTATTTGTTTTCCTGCATTGATAGAAGACAGGTACCTTCATCCTCCAGCTCATCATCCACTGGAGTGGAGGGTCGGGCTCGTTTGTTGTCGCCTGCTGCTGCGGCCTCCGGTGGGTCCTTCCTTTTCACCTGAGCACAACATGCAACCATTAAAGACTAACATGCAGAGCAACTGGTCAACAATAAAGACACTTCCTCCTTATACATGTTTACTAAAAGAGTAATTTCAAGGCTTACCTTGAAGGAGGGCAGGCGGATGGCTCCTCGTAAACCGATTCCCAAGCCCATTCCCTCATAGCCCAGTCCCTCGCCCTTGTTCCAGTTCTCCAGCAGACTTGAACCCATTGTTTCTTTGGGTTTGGGTCTTTCTTCTTCCTTCCCCTCCGCACCCTTCACTGGAGTTAAAGATGCCTGGGAAAGACAATATGACTTTAACTGCTTGGTAGTTATTGTATTAAACCCTGTTATATAACAATACAAAAGTCAGTCACCCATGAATTCAGTCTACACAACTCGCAGAAGCAACTGACGAATATTTTCATGATAATTTAATCAGTCGATTATTTTCCCAATTTACCATTTAGTTTATAAAATTACAGAAAATTCTGAAAAATGCACATTGCAAGTTCCAAAAGTCAAAATGAGGCGTCTTCACCTTGCTTGTTTGTCTGATCAAAAGTTCAAAATTAAATAAAGAAGGTATTTATTTTTTTCCTTGATGAATGACTTTAACAATATATATATATATTTTTTTTTTTTTGATTATCCGAATAGTTGTTGTTTAATTAACTATATTAGTATTTTAATAATCTATTCAGCACAATCAGCACCACAGCAACAACCCACAACCTGTCAGTATTCTTGTAAAACATTCACACAACATTAACCTTTTTATTAAAATAATTTCTATTAATTATAATTATGTATTGATAAAAACATTTTAACACTTCAACAAGAATCATCAGATGAGTTTATTATGGCACTCAAAATTATATTAACAAATAATGTAAGACTCTTGTGGAAGTAGGTTGGGCCACAGAAACAAGAGGTCAGTACAATCATTCTATTTCAATTATCTGCAAAAAGCATCATGATATCCAACTATGAATGGATGTTTATAATGAGCATTTGTTCTGTAGTGCAGACTGAATGGCACTAATGTCACTGCAATTCACAGCCGCTATTATATATAATTAATTCACATAATATGGACTTAATTTGTTTTGCCAATTTAATTGACATTAATAAAAATTCAAAAGTCAGTACAAGTATATTTGTCACACACATTCTGTGCATGTGTGGATAATACCTCTCTCAGTCTCTGTAGCTAACACTGTGTTTGTATCTTGAAAAGTGAAATGAAAAACCTACCTTTGCTGAGCGTTCCTTCTTTTCCCACCAGTCATCAAAGGCTCTAAAAGCCACCACCTCCACCATTTTGCGGTTGAGGTCCCTCTTCATGATGGCCTTCAGCTCTTTGACAATGACCAGCAGCACGCCGTCAACAGTGGCCTTGTGCGGATCCTCCTTTTTACTCTCATATCCAGGAGGAGGAACAGTAGGGTTGAACTTTGGTATACTGGGATGCTGCCATTGTTGCCCAGGTGCCCCTGCGTTGCCGCTCGCGGGTGCAGCACCAATAGACAGAGGTTGGTACGGCCCGCCAAATGGCCCTGATGCACCACTGTCCATAAAATGTGGATATGGATAGGGCCCTCTAGTCTGAGCAATGCGACTCAGCATCTGCTGCTGCATCTGGAACGACATGGGGACCGTACTCCACTGTTCCCACCGCAAGCAGTTCATTAGCTCCATTTGCACCAGAGGCATCATGCTATGAGGGTAGGGACCCATGTGTGGCAGCATGTGGGGAGGCACTCCATGATGACCGGTCAGGTGAGGAGGATGTCCTGGGACGGCAGAGTGAGGGGCCAGGTGGTGATGTGGGATCGCGAAGCCAGCTTGGTGTGGTAGAGGGGGGAAACCAGGGGGAGGGATGGGAATGGTCTGCATCGGGGACACTGCAGAGTTGACAACAATGCCCTTGCCACAGTCTCCACTGGTGATTGGAGTCCCAGGCATCTCGTCGTCGGATATTTCCATGTCTTCTCCTGACGACTGATGACTCTGTGTGAAAGGGGACAGGCTGTCAGGACTATGCTTGGTGAACATCTTGCCTTTTCACAGGTTAGTCAAGTACATTCATCTGCTCTTTTCTGAGCAAACGCCACAAATATGATGAATAAAGATATGAATATGATGAATAAAAATGTAATCGAATATCTGTTTAAAGAATAAAACAAGATTACAAATCTGACCAAGCATTTGATACCAATTTAAAATACTTGACAGTTTTTAATACTCTGCTATGGACACATTTCACTCACTACAAAAAAAGTATTGAGGTTTGATACCAAGTTAAGACATCTAAAATAAGAGCAACAAACATTTTAATGCTGATCTAAGTTCAAAGTTTGGAACAGGCACGAACACAGTCAAACAAAACTGACCCATATTGTTGGTTGACAGGTTTCAAAACAAAGCTGTTTATTCAGGCATCAAACTATGTACTCCTAAAACCATAGCAGTAAATATGAATGCAAGAAGTATGCTGTCAAACATAAGAGCAATGAATTCTCTTCCCTGTTTAATATTATAAAAGGATGTACTGCAGAACTGCTGCAGAAATGAAACTAAGCACAGTTAACTCAGCATGGGAGTGGTGTCGTTACCCAAATGACCTGTTTGTGCTGTTTGCTTTGTGATAACTCGAAATGTGAGACCAGAGACTCTGCAACCAATCCTGACTGTCAGGATCAGCAAAACCAGGAAGTGCGGTGTTGAATGGGGCCAACAGCCAAACTGTGTTTTCGCCTGCTTGTGAGCGCGTGCGGTGAGTGTTAGAAAGAGGAAACAAGAGTGTTCAATTCCCCAACAGCAGAACAGCCCTCATTTCTCCTTTCAAAGCACAAGTGGAGAAATACAACAACACAGGCCAAACGGTGTAACTATGACTACAAACAAGGATTTCAGCTTCATATGAATGTGAAGGTATTTAAAAGACCTCAAGTAATGCATCTTAAAGTTTTCATTCATAACTCATCTCAGCTCTTTACTTGCGCCGACAGGGAATTTTACATCTTTTAGTTGCATATTGAGAGCAGAGCATATTGTGCTAGTAAATACACTTTTTTTTCTTTTTTTAAAGGAAGTCCTTGACAAACACTAGTTGTTACTAGTTTTAAGATCATTTTCATTCTTTGCACAAAGCGAACAGCACAACAGCAGTTAACTGAAAGAGTGAGCACACTCTCTTTGTGACACCTTTGCACATGGTTCAGTGTGAAACCGGAATTTCCTTTACAAAGCAGAACAAAAAGAACAAAACAAAAGGGAAAGTTTACTACTACCACCTTGCAGCGAAACTAGACCTCACTTCCTGTGTCCTCTGTGTAACTGTCATTCACAGCTGTGCATAAACATCAGCACCACGCTACTATCAAATAATCAAGACAATTATTACAAGCTCATTTTGGAAACATTTGGCACCTTAAGTAAGATGTGACTAAGCCCACACATGGAACCATGCACTTATTATTCTTCATGTAAATATGCAGTTATCAGAAAGAAAATCTGTCTTACCGTATCCATTTTATCAGTGGGAGAGTGGCCTCGAAAATGTCCATCTTTGAGGTCAGTGTTGCTCATCTTCTCATGGACAGGAGAGCTGATTCTCTTGATCAGAGAGGCAGTTCCAGGAATTGGCTCCTCATCTTCCGAGTCCGGCAGTGGGGTTGGACTGATATCCTCCAAGCCTGTGCTAGAGGGACGGGAATTTTGCTGCCCACCTTGAGAACCGCTTGTGTAAGGGGGAATTGGGGATAGCTGAGAGGACGAGGAGGAAATCGGACTTCCCTCCATTCGCACCTCAGTGTCCGAGTCTCGCTCCTCCAGGAACGGCAGCAGTTTTGTCCTTTTCTCTTTGAGGAGCATCTCAATGCGGGAATCCAGGCTATTGCGCTCTGGATCCAGCGTGGGGGAGCCAGGTGAGGGGCAGTGTTCTGGTGTTTGAGGAGGAGGGGTGGTCGGATGGGGCACTGGCTCAGGTGGGGGCTCGGGGATCGGAGGAGTTTCTGGTCTCTCCTTGACTGGCAAAAAGTCAGCGGCAGCTGCCAGAGGTGGCTGCGGTGGTCGGAGGTACTCACCCTCTCTTTGGGCTGGGTGATGGAAAGCCGGCTCTGACGGGGGGAACGCAGGGGGCAAAGGAGCCTGGTAGGGCGAGAAGGCAGACTTGAAGTTGGGCGTAGCAGGGGGAGGTGCTGTGTAGGGGAAGGAGGGAGTGGAGGGTGGGGGTTCAGGTGGGGTGAGTTGGTGCTGTTTGAAGGGAGCCTGTTCAGACGTTGTACTCCGATACATGTTGCTGCGGTACTGAGGCCTCTCCGGTCTGCGGTTGTAAGCATCCTGGAACTTACTCTCGTGTCTCCGGGATTTGTATCCTCCGGAGCTCTCGGGCCGGCTGGACTGGTATGCAGGCGTGGACTGCCGACTAGAGTAATTGGAGTCTTGAGAAAAGGGCGTACTTGACTGGCGTGGGGTATGAGGAGTTCCCTGGGACTGGGGTGTGTCCTGCCTTAGGCTGGAGTAGCCTGTCTCCAGGGACAGAGGAGTGGTGGAGCTGCTGGGTGGCAATGTTGCTCCCACAGCTGACATGTTGCTCTCTGACAACCTGCGGATGGGATCCTGTTTGTGAAGAGACAAACAACATGTCAGTGGCAAGACAAACCTCTACCATCACAAATACTGAGAACCACACTAAAATTGTCTCTGGGTTGCAACTTAGAAGGTAATGAAAAATAGTGGGATGATTTTCCCAAAATGAGTAACAGTAAGGTTTCACAGTTTACACCTGCAAGTATCAATTCAGAGACCAAGCTGTTGGATAAGAGTATCTAGGCACAATGCCTGCAGGATCTCATGCTACGAGGCCAAAGTGCACATTTCAGTGGCTTTGTGATTTCAGTCCACAGGCTAAAGTGTCTGGATAACATTTCCTCTGCTCTACTCCACCACCTGCTGCACCAATAAAATGGATTACAGATAAGTATGTCAGCTTAGATTGGCAAATTGGTTCATTTCTACAAAGTAACACTACAATTCAGTAATCCCAAATTCACAATAATATGTAACTGTTCTCCAGACTAACCTTGCAAGAAAACAATAGAGACTGTACTAAAATGTGTTATTATCCAACTCCCATTGACACAGTTTAGGTAGTGATTTCAAATAAACCACAACTATGAGCAAAAAAAACTTTTAAATATTATTCAAAAGGGTTTTTACCAGTAGGGCTTCTGCCAGGCTACGAGGAGAAACTTCTCTGGCCTCCTCTCCACCAACGGGCAGGGTCCTTGGAGTGTAGCTGCCATTCATCAGGAGCTGGAAGTACCTAAGGCGATTCTCACCTACAGAACAGCAAGCATGAGTGGATCTGCTGCCAAGTTTATAAAGCTGGCTTAATGCCAGTGGGTTTTATTAAAACTAATCTGGCGTGATTATAATAACAGTGATTATTCAATAGCAGCTGAACACAATACTAAACAGTTGTAAATTGGTAACATATATTTAAGTAGTTCCCTCTGAGTAAACATTATTTTGAAAACAATGTTCATGCCTGCCAACATATGAACTAGTATGCAATAAATATTGTTAATGCACATACGATAATCAGAAACATTGTCTGCAATACATACATGCCATAATAACATGTCCAAAACATGTCAAACTTTGCATACATATTATAAACAAAATGCAATTCTCACTAGCTATATTCCTTATAAAAACTTATTGAAACATTTTATTGACAATTTATGGAAAGAAAAAATAAATTTATGGGAGTCATTCAAGAAAATAGCACTTATGCTGGCAATGAAACTGTACACATTGTAAAAATCAACCATTATTTTTTCTCTGATTAAATGAGCACACGTGCAAAACTGTTGCCAGTCAAACATCTTCTTAAGATGAATTAAAGTTGCTATTTTGTGTCAGTCAAAACCAGCAGCAGAGACTTTGAATACTAACAATGTGTTACTGACTTAAAAACTAACTGAGATTTCTGTGATTTCTATTAAAAGTGACAGAACAGAAACAGTGTAAGGGGGAGGGATGTGACAGATTGGTTTGTGTTTGTTTACAGGTCTGAAATTAGGCACAGTGGGAGTACACAGCACCCTCAGCTCCGGGCTCATGGGAGCAGGCTTACATTCAATGAAATTCAATTATCCCACGTTACTAGGCAACGCACGTAAATTTACACACGTGACTGTTGTCCTTCTCATAATTATCAACAAGGCAACATTTCACTTTAAATAAACTTAGTGCTCCTGCAGCAGAAAACAGGCTCGATCGTGCATAAATGTAGGTTACGCATCTTCTTCCTTGAATGAGTGAATCACTGTTTACCTTTTGGATCCAGCTCCACGTGGATGATGTTTCCCATAACAGACGTGTTGTGAAGCGACTGCACGGCCACCTTGGCGGCTTTCACAGTCTCAAAAACAACTTTGGCAATTCCCAGGTGCTTTTTGTTCTTCGGATTATACAGGATCTCGACCTCCTCGATTTCTCCAAATTTTTTGCACATGTCCGTAAGAAATCCTTCTCTGATGTTGTCGTTTAGCCTGGCGAATGTCACCTCCTTTGGAGGCACAGGGCCGATATAACAATCGTCGATCTGGAAGAAGAAGAAAGATAGTTAATGTTCTAAGTGCTTTCGGGTTAATGCTGCACCATGTGGGGTCATTTCTGACAGCTGAGATAAGAACGATGGTGTCGGAGTAGCTACAATCAACATGCAAATCCGGACAGTCGTGTTAAAAACACAATTTAAAGTCCACGAATAAAGCATGCATCTGAGCGGTGCAGGTTATTTCGGTGCTTATCAGTCCTCAGACAATCATACTTTCACTCGACGTCCCACAGATGAGTGAGGGGGGTGTGTCTGCAACTTTTGACAGCACCCCTTTTCCACAAGGAAAAAATCTGGCACCATACTGTATGTCAGAGTATATACCTTAAATTTTGGTACCGGCAGGTCTGTCTCTTTGTACTTAGTCCAAAGACGGCCGATCCTCGGGTCTCGGACGATGTCCACCGGTGGTATCCCGGGGTTCTGTAGGAGAAGAGGGGGGGGGGGACACAATGCTGTTATCCATCCCATTCACAACTTCACACGCCACTAACTTGTTGCAAAGTCGTCCTGCACGAACCGGGCGCGTTGTTTGATTAAAAACAACACCTCCGACACGTCGTTTAAGATGCTGGAACATGCCTGTGGCCGGCCACGGCAACACAGCCACATTGTTACCTATCATGGAGGTCGGCTACTCGGTTACTATTGTAGCCGTTTCGCCGCGTCAAAGGCGGTCCACTTACGGGCATGCTGAAAGTCTGTCCATCGTAGCGATACAGTTTGTGTGATCCCTTCTTCAGCGCCGGGTCGATAATCAACTTGTAACTTCTCCAGTGGTGACTCCGCTTCTCCGCCGAGCCGCAGACGGGATGACTGTCCATGCCGTTCGCCAAACCTGAAACGACAGGCAGCGACAAGGAGAGAAGAGCTATCGTGAGGCAACGCTAAACACGGTCCTGTTACCAGCCCCCAACACTTTAAAAAAACACAGCCAAACGATACAGATGCATGACTTTGGTGGTAGGGGTAACCCAAGTGAGAGCGAAATCTGGATCTAGCGTATATCCCAGTTACGGAAAACAGGCATTAGGAGGGCTGGAGAAAGAGGAAAAAAAGAACAAGCTTACTTGAACTCTGCTTTCTGCCATGGTCTTCGTTCAATCTGTTTTTCTCCCCTGGCTTGGACATGGTTCGTCCGATCGAGTGGTTTTTCTTTAACTGATGAAAAGACGAAATCGCTTTCCTTTCGCCGCTTACATTACATGATTTAGCTTGAAGAATACTGCCTCCTTTTCAACGAGAGCCAACACATATTGTGTGCCTCTGGTCTGTGGCTCCTGTCTCTCCCACAATACACCGCTAGGCTTGCCCACCTCCGATGCTAGTCGCACTTTCGTTGCAAACTTATTTTTCTGTGCTGGTCATTGAGTGGTGTAGTTGCCTTGGTAGAAATCATAGAGTTTTTAGAGACTCAATTGGCAACGTCTTATTAATATATTAGATTATCGTATGCGTTGTAAAAGGCGTATGTCGCTAAACCTCATAATCGTTTTTGTGTTGAATCTGCCGGCTGCATTTACCCAAATGGCAAACACAGGAGAGACACAGGGGGCAATATCTTCTTAACTGCCACTGAAGGCTAATAAAAATGGATTGGTCGCAGGTTTTTGTGTACAAACCTGCAGCCCTACACGAATATCTGAAAACGAAAAAAACAAACGGGACTTCGCTGCTGTGACCTAGTTGCCGACTGTTAGCTGATAATGTCAGAGGTCTAACCGAGGAGTAGGATTTTTAATATGAAGCTCAGTTGTTAGGAGTTGAAATAAACAGTCAGGCTAACGTTAATAACCGTTGGAATGCGGCGGTTTATTACATCTCTTTCTCTGTCAGTTAGTCTAATCCACTCCAACAAACTAGTCCCTAACCCATGTGTCGGTCCTCGTTTTTACGAACAACTGCGGAGTTTATTAATCATATAATCTTAACCCGTTTGGATTTTTCATTTTTGATTTAGTATATATTTTTGCGAACTGTAAAGTGTCGAATAAAGTGGATTTTGTTTGACATTGCCTGGTGTTTTGTAGTGCTCGGGCAATTGGCTGGTTAACAGCGGCAGCTTGGCGGGCCAATCAGAGCGCAGCAGCAGAGGAGCTGTCTGCTATTAGAGGCACGGTTCAGGAGTCCTTCAACAGAGAGCAGAGAGAGGGGGCCGAGCGCTCTCGGCAGCCATTTTCCTAAAAAACAGGACTCAATGGCCTATATGGGTTTCCTTTGTTCCAAAAGGGATCTTACACTTGATTTCCTCATCTCTCACGGACTATGATAAAACTATGATTGCTCCTTTTAAAGGATTGAGAAGAAGGAAGAGAATGTACTGGATGTAATACCCTGTGACATTTTGAGCCTTTTTTCCTCTGCCTGGAATCCATCTTTGTCTTAACTAGGTCATGGCACACCCATATAATAGTATTTATATTTCTTAAGTGAAAAGAAACCAAATGTTGTGAATAAACAGCTTTATGGGTTTGGAGATGTTAAATTAGGGGGGGAAAAAAACACAGTTAAAGTGACAAATGTGTAATGGCTGCTGGCATTGCACTTATGGCCTTGTAGGATATGAGTAGCAATGAGTAAGTTCAACTCTTTTATAATAATTTAACAGTTTTGATAATTTAGTAATGTAAAATGTGAGGCATGCAGTTACTGTTATTAAAAGTATTTTCTGTCAATGTATATTCAGCTATTATCAATTTGATCACAGAAATTGTGTCATTTGTAACAGCCAACTTTATTTATTATGTTCACTGGCATGCTGACATAAATATACAGCCTATAGTCCAGATTATATACCACTGCACCTCAAATGACAGAAGGCAGGCCATGGATAACTAAAGGTCTGTTTGCAAAACAGTTTATTGTGCTGCCTGCAATTTTGACTGTTGATTCCCTTTGCTTTGATTAATGACTTTAAACACTTTCCTCTCACAACAGCAACGCTTAACACCCTGATGACTTGTGTTGTACCCTTCCTACAACTGTGGAGACAACTTCAAGCATGATTAGGTTTGTGCTGTCCATTTGCCATTAAGAACCAAATACGTCCAAAGTGTAAACGTCGGCTTGACCTTGCTTCAAGGGCATATTTAAATTTCTAAACAAGCCCAGACATGTAGCCTTTTTACATTTTTTACGACAGATAAAAAAAAATAGACTGTTAAACTTGAGAGGAAACAGATGGAGGGAAAACTCTCATGGTGAAAATATTTACCTCAGCACTTTGGTGAAATGCAGTTAACAGGCCTAAACGCAGGGGCAGGAGGAATGCTTTCAGCTCCATCTTCGGATCCTTTAATAATGGCATTAATAAGGAGAGGGAAAGCGTCTCCTGAAAAGGAAGGAATCCATTAGCACGAAAGATAGAGCTCTTTTGAAAACTTTTTGATCAGTGGTAGGCATTGCCTCTCTGCCAGCGAATATGCATCTTCAAGCATCATCTGTGTGGGCAATATGCAAACCATCTCCTCTCTCTCCTTGAAGACAGGATTGCAGTCAAGTATAACCTCTTCCATTTCGACATTTCTAACTGAGCTACATCATATAATACCACAAGGAAATGTTGTTTTGAAAGGTAATGGATTTTGAGCTATTTCACTTAATTTACCGGTTTGTATGTCTACATTTAAGAATTATCATAGAGGACAGACAACATAAACAATAAATTGTGATTAAAACGTTATCAACAAAATTATGACTTTTGCTTAAAAAACTGTAACCAATATTTTTTGATTGATATTGTAAACTTACAGTTAGTATTCAAAACATGTAATCCAAGTCTTAAACGAGAGAAAATGAATCTTATAGAGAGAAATCTCGTATATTTCACTGCTTCCCTTTGTCCGAAGACACCTTATCGTGGTATGTAGGCTACACTTGCTCAATGGTTTCTCTGCTGTTCTCTGTCTCAAAATGGCTTCTTTACAGACAAAGGAGAGCACTGTGCTGTAAAATGTTGCTGCGCCATAACTGGGTGAGGCTCGTTCGCTCGGGGAGAGAGGCTTTTTTCTGAGGACATTTCTCGGTGATTCTCAGAGATTCAGCGGGAAGTCTTTACACCAACCGACACAGGGGTGATTTTCTCGAAATGGTTTATGTTTCACAAGAACTTAAAAAAAAAAGAAGAAAAACAGTCGACAGTGCGTACGAGGAAGGAAACGTTATTAAACGCATTCAGAGTCGGTTGCTGGGCTGACTCGCCCTGGCAACGGCAGTAATCCGAGAGCTCTGGACGGTTGCCATGAGAGCTCGAGCGTGTTGCAGCACCCCCCGCACTGCCATATAAGGTCAACAGGAATCCTCTGCAGCAGCCCTGTAGTTTTGTATCTGGGTGAAAATAACACCGGGGGGTGCTTCGGGCTTCCGCGTCTGCACTCTCTCTGGCTCGAGACAAAGATCGTTGGATCACCGTCATCGTGTGTTTTAAGTGCTTAGACCAGATAATACAAACAAACAAGATGCGATTCTACCGCTTGTTCGGCGAAGGAGTTGAAAATAGGGAGGGGGGGGGTCTTTATTCGTTTGCGTCAAAAGGGGTCTCCAGGTGTGCCACTACATTGTGCCTTTTGCGTGCTGTGTTGTGGTGTGTGTACAGTGCGTTTGAGGACACAGGAAAAACCGTAGTCGGTGTGTCAGAGGCCTGTTTTTCGAGATATCCACTCCTCGCTCCGGCTGCCAAGTACGCGCACTCCTCCATTTGCAGGTCACGAGGCTGTAGACACCGTTCCACTCTCTCAAACCTGATAGACCCCCACCCCCCAGTGTAATGGGGGCAAAATTGTGGAGATTTTATTTGTGTTACAGTAGTGAACATTTAACATTAGTTGGGACTTTTGCATTCAAATCCTTTAATGAGGTTATTTATAGGCCTTTGTTAAAAAAAACAACTCCTCCCCGGTGGGTTGCGCCATTCCACATTGCGCGCCGCTGACAGACTGGAATATTCCACACAGAGGATTGGCCTCTCTTCTGCAGGACAGCTGTCTCTCTGCACGGCGAATAACTATTTTTGACAATTGTTCTTTGTTTATTAATTGATGAAAGGGGGCTTTACATGTATGGATATTTTGTACACCTACAGGACAATTTAATATCCTTTATAGGGTTATTAATGTGTTATACTACCAGTTTCACCTCGTGAGTCAAACAAGCACTCCTTTTTTTAGATTATTATGGGCTAGAGCAATTTTTCATAGCTTGTGCTACACAGTACCGTATTGTAAAAGCATATGGGGCACACGAGAACGGTGTATGGCTATTTTTCTGGAGTCAGAAAAACCAGGCAGGCTGACAAACTGCCACATGCACTCTCTCTCTGTTTTTCATTGTAAGACCAGCCTTTTATTCTGACGGATTGTTCCCTGAATCAAATGAGGTATCCTCTGCGCTTTGTGTTTTTTGATTATTTATGGGTACACTTGCTTATTCAAGGATTTTTCATGCAGATTGGTGGTACTGTATTTGTTTTATTTGAAACATCAGCTCTTCTTCTTTCTAGCTCTTAAATATCTGCATGTTAGTGTATTACTAGTGTAATATTCCACAGTATGGTTTGTCATTTAGTCTCTTTCACTTGGCAATACTATCACCTGTCTGTGTTTCTGAGATGCTTAAATAAATAGACTATACACTCATTTTTGTTTTGTTGTTGTGGAAACTGAAGCAGATTGTTGTATTTTTGATGGACTTACACTGCAATTTTTTTAAAACTTGACATTATATTAGGCCTATATTTTTAAACAGTATTTTAGCCTGTCATGACATATTGAATACACACTACACTAAAATACACAGTGAACATAGTTCATGCTGCAGGTCGATATGGCTGTAGGAGGTGAGATTCTCATTTAGTTGTTCCAGTATGTGTGCATATGTTTTCAGGCAAAATACTTGAAAGATTACATGTTTCTTAAAATAGACACAGTGAAGGGCAGTGTCAGCTTATCCTCTTAAAGGGACAGCTTGCTCAAATTTTCTGCACCAACTAACTGCATCCTTTCTCACCAGTGACTGAAATTTAAACCTCAAATTTGACCTTGTAGCCTACGCTGGTTTGACTTTGTCTGCCTTAATGACAGAAAAAATGTTATAGACACTGAGTCAAGAATAACCTTGAAATAATCATTTTTATGTATTCTGATTATGCATGCTCAGTCTGTTTGACCTGCTCTCTCCTGACACCCACTATAACCTACCTACTACCTACTAACTATTAGCATGGTTGGAGCATATTCCTAAACTTAATATCAAAAATTGTATGTTATTGCATGTAATGTAATGTCTATAGGTAATTACAGAGAATACACTGCATGTCCATTTGGCTTAATTTGTATCTTTCATTCCTGATTAGAGATGTTGTTGAAGGGAAATCTCATTTAGTGTCATTGCTTATAAATTATTTGTCACACCCTAAAGCAGCTTCTCTGCTTTAGCTTCCCATTTAAAAAACATCTTCTAGTAGTGTAGTGATGTAGTGCTAAGTGACACACATTCTCCCCCAATGTTATCTTCAACTCAGTCCCTTTATTTTGCTAATTTCATGAGTTTGCTGCTGGATGATGCCGGTAAATTACACCCTGGACCGAGAGAGAAAAGTCATTCCTGACGCCCAACCTGTGATGTCACTGCCGTGTTCAGCCATACAGACTGAACAGAGGAGTGTGACTGACATCTTCCTTGTAACTACCCCCGTGGATTCAAAATTATCACGAGAATGGAAAACACTTTCCTTCATAGTAACATAGCATCATGTTTTAACAATAACACAGTCAAATACTTTTTGAGTGGTATAAAACATTATTTAAATCTATTAAATTCATATTATTAAATTAAATAAATTACAATTTTATACTTATATTCTATATTATGAGATACTGATATTTACCTTTACCTTTAAAGGAGTATTCCATAAAGATTCAAACTTTCACACCTCACAATGAAAAGGGTCGGCAACCCAAAACAAAATGCATATAGGTATTGTATTGTATTGAAGGATCTGGTTTATCACAGGCCATGTTATCATTTGTGCTTCATCATTCAGAAGGAAGAGGGGGCTGCAGTGCTTTTACCTGTGTTTGTTTCTGAGAAAACAAATTCACAAACATAAGAAGCTCTAATGGAGGTACAAGTCACTAATTCAGCCCATTCACTGTCATCAGACCGTCTCCAGGTAACACATGACTTCACGGATAAGAATCCAGTGTAGTGATTACTGCCTGTCTCAACAAAACTTGTTGACTTATCCTCAGCATTAGGACTGAACATTTGCAGCCTTATCTCACACGCACACTTCTGTGGATAGAGGCAGTACTTCAGATTGAGTACCCACCCATAGAATGAAAAAGGCAAGCACAAGCAATAGAGGAAGTTGGAACAGGCGGACTCAGAACCTCCACATGTGCAACTCAGCTGCTGCGCTATTTGTACACAGAGATGCTGCTTCAGTGAGAAGACCGGCAATAGGACGGTAGAGAGCTGTAGGGTGGTCTATTGGAAACAGTTTCAGTGAGACAGGAACAGGAAGTGGTGAACAGTTACCTGGTAAAACATGAGGCTTGTCTGTTCCTCTCTCCCGACACTGCCTGCAAATCATCTCAGCCTTTCCAAATATAGATTCATCTGGCTTTGCCATGTATTTGACTTAAATCCAGAGGGAGTATCTTCAGCCCTGTCCTGCCTGGCACTTGTTTGACCTGTTTGGAGGCGAAATGACACAAAACGGTGCTGGGACTCGTAATGGTAACGCAAAAAAGGGAGAAGAACTTAAAATTGTGATTGTTGGAGATGGAGGCTGCGGGAAAACATCTCTTCTGATGGTTTATGCTAAGGGTGATTTTCCAGAGGTAAGAGGTGCTTCAATGTCATGTATTGTAGCACATCTCTTAATATTGTATATTAATTTTTTAGTACACATATAATTTTTCTATCCAGCGAAAGACTGAAATAATGTTAACATTTGAACATCTGATCTCCCGTTTTTCAAACCTAATTTAGTACGTGTATTAATGTGAGCTGAATCCATATATTAAAGGGTTAACTAATTTAATAATGTAGCTTAAATTGTGCAGAAATGACAACACATGTCAAACATAGTTGTACCATAAAATCTACGTCTTTCTCTTGTGTGTCAAAAACAGAAATATGCGCCATCAGTGTTCGAAAAATATGTCACCACTATCTCTCTGGGAGGAAAAGAGATACAGCTCAACCTGTATGACACAGCTGGTAAGTCTCCATATCAAAAATCACCTCCATGAATCAGTTATCAGTCTCAGTGCAGTACTTTTACATCAAGGGAAAAGAAGACAACAGGGTTTTGAGCATGATGAGCAGTGACCACACACTGTGTCCACTGGATGGAATATAATAGAAACATTGTGCAGATAAAGAGCACACATACTGACTCAGACGTCAGTGTTGATGTTTCTGCCGTAGGGGTCATTATTTCATAGTGCTTTTATCTTTTAAGAAAATAAAATTCAGGCATCCTAACACTGTAGTGCATTCTGTCTTTATCTTGTTTGTCCTGACACTGAGAGACACAGAGGAAGTGGTAAAGGTCGATGTTAACGTCAGAGCAACATCAAAAGCATCTTTCAGGAACTAATTGTTTGCATATTAGTAACTATTAACAAGCTGCTATGGAGACAACTTTTCTTTACACTTCACTGTGACTTCAAACAGCTGGGATTGTATTTTTATTTTAGCCATTGACTAATATTAGAGCCAGCCTGATATTTGAGTGTTATATTTTATTAAAGTACAATAGATCACTTCTAAGTTAGAACGTTAATTCTGAAGTATTGATTGAAAAAAGTGTCAGGGTAACACCAGTCAGATTGTCAGTCATTAAGGTCTCTGATCTAATATTGCTCTCATTTATTTTGGTATTATTTATTTAGGATTTAACAAAATTAAACACCAAATGTCTGGCACAGAAGGGTTTTCAAAAATGGCACCGTCTTGTATTAGTAGTACCTAAACAACACTGAGTTCACCTCAAAGCTGACGTGTATCTCACAACCTGTGGTATTTCTGTGGGAGATAAAACATAAAGTTCCTATGTTAACTGGACAGTTTTCAGGAAAACCCATGACAGAGTGGCAACTTATCTTCTGTATAACTGCAGCAGGCTGCCTTACATCAGTGGTAAAGGAAGCTGAAGCCAGGATGTGGTTTTCTACATCTACACCAACTTTGAAACATATGTTGCATCTTGATGTTTAGACCATTTTTTTTTTTTTTTTGAAATCCTGCCCAGCATTTACACACATAAGAAGTAATTTATGGGTGTTTGCACACTTCTGCATTTATCACCTAACACATATTTCACACTTTTGTTTTATTTCATTTTTAGGACAGGATGACTATGACAGACTACGGCCGCTTTCATACCAAGAGGCCAATTTGATTCTGGTCTGCTTTGATGTGACCAACCCCGTCAGCTTTGAGAATGTCCTGATAAAGGTAATCCCTCTACAGGACATTAACAACATGCCACGATTCACATGCAGGTGAACAGAAACGAGATTGTGACTGTTCAACTGGAGTTTCAAGTTTACTGTTTGAATGATTGTAAATGATTGTTAGGAGCCTGGTGTGTTTGTGTTGGCTGCATTCCTTTAGCTACGATTAACTCATGCAATCACGGACATTGACCTCGTGCATGCAGGTAGGACTCAACACTGTGCAGGCACTTTCTCTCCTCAGTGCTTACAGTCTGAGGAATGTTGCCAAGAGAAAAATGTTAACCTAATGTTAAAAAGATATATCGTATCTCAAACCAGTGTGTGAGACATTTAATTTTTTTTTTTTTTTTTTTTTAACGCAGTGGTTCCCAGAGGTGAAGCACTTCTGTCGGGAGATCCCGGTCATCCTGATTGGCTGCAAGACTGACCTCAGGAAAGACAAAGAGTGTTCAAGGAAACTGAAGGCCATGAATCTGGCTCCCATCTCTTACACACAGGTAAGACAAAGCGTGCAGACATTTACTCGTCTATGAAAACCGCTGCTTGAGGTTACAGGATGTAAACTGCAATGTGCAAGCGCAGCCTAACCAGAACCTACGACCACATTTAACCCTGCTGCGGTTCCAATGCATAATAGACTTATTGCAAATGAACATTTTTCTGTCTTTATCACCTTTATATCACAGTCACACAGTCTAATTCTTGGTATTGATGTTGGGTTGGGTTTGGGTGTAGGGTGAGGAGACCCGGCAGCAGATGAATGCAGAGCTCTACCTCGAGTGCTCAGCAAAGTATCAGGAGAACGTGGAAGACATTTTCCGAGAGGCCACCAAAAAAGCTTTGGCCTTCAATCGAAAACTAAAGAACTGTAAAAGGAGGAGGAAATGTGTGGTTTTATGAAGTCAAAAGAGCAGAGGCTTGAGGACCCCGCTCTCCTACAGGCGAGCGCCACGGGTGATGGCCTCACGTTTTCAGAGTGGTTGGAGATTCAGTAACCAATTAAGACAGATGTGGAAACAGTTTGGTGCACTGGAGGTGTGGGCCCCAGTGAATCATGAGCGCGTCTCCCTTTACCGTCAAACAAAAATGACGCAACAGGAAAGACAATTTTGCAAGAAGCTGCAGTGTGGAGATTTTCTAACGTGGTATACGACTTGAAATGCTTTTAGTAAATGTATTTTTCACTATTTTATAAGAATGTTGTTTTCTATATATTTTTTCTATTACAAAACTTTGCACCGTTTGCAAACTAATGTGTTTCACTGGAAAGTATATTTATTGGAGGAATTTGAACAAAAGATTCTGTCAACTGTCAAAGTAATGTCAACTTGGATTTTTTTGCAACTTCTAAGTTTTTATAGTGTCAGTTCAAGATCTGATTCAAAATCTGCTGGTAACAATATGCCCTGATAAAATAGTTGATGAAATTCTACTTATAATGGCACTGTAGCTTTAAAAGTATTGAGAAGAACAAGAAAAAACTTGATAAACACCCAACAGGGTTAGTTCATTTCCAGTAAAACAAAAAAACTGGTCTGGAATTTGTTTTGAAACTGCATCAACTCAAACAGGGCTCTTACCTTTACCAACAGCGCCCACTAGTGTTGAATGTGTCCCAGTTTGTGTCTGCACAAGAAACAGGAAAAGCTAAATTTCTTTTTTTTTTTTTTATTAGGTGTTTATTAATATTTTTTTTACAACAATGTACACAGATAGAGAAATTGTCAACTGTCTCTTGTTACTGATCTTTTTCAGGGACCAGTTACAGTCTTGAAATGAACGATGAAAACATTGTTTAACATCAGATACGTCATAAAAACGAGGAAGTTGTTTTGTGCATTCTGGCAGCTCTCGCATCAAATGTAACATTTTGGTCTGTAACTCAACATGCTTCAATTTTCCCTCAATAAAAGTGACACATAAATACTGTGATTCTCTTCAGGACCATGACTGCATGAGTGGGAAAAAAAAAAAGGTAGAGAAATGTAACGCCAAAGTCTTTGGATTTTCTAAATAAAAAGGAGCAGGGTTTTTTTTTTTTTTTGCTGTGACAGACCAGAGGGAGAATAAGGCAACAGAGACCTGACACCACTACAGCTGTCTGTTTGAACCCACCTGACCCGCCGCTGAAAAAACAAAAAGACTCTTGTGTAATACTTTCAAACAAGCATGAAATGTGAACCAGACAAAACTACAGTGAACTAGAGCAAAAGCCCCAGAATTGGCCATAAATTAATTTGTAGACATATTAAATTCAGTGTGTTGATTGGAATAAGAAAAACTATAATCCAGCACATTATTAATCATCATTGTGTATCATAGTCTTACAGTACCAGTGCCAATAGCAGCGTTTTGATCATAATACATTTATGCAACATTACAGAACAAAGTGGGACCTGGCAGCACAGTGATGACAAATCCACTGTGCATGGACTTCAAGTGTTAAACTGAATTTAAACCTTTGTGATAAAATGTTTAATAAGCTTGAAGCTCTTCTTATACCAGTAAAAATTTAGACCATTAGTGAAACATGATAAACCTAGGCATATACTACAGTTCGTTAGCATTATGTTAATGAGAAGATAAAAGTTGAAATTGCTAGGAAGGAGCTCACATGAAAACCTCCTTCAATCCTCAATGGGAACAGTTTTTTTTTTAAGAGAGTTTTTGTTCATGTGACTTAGCCAGATAACCACGTTTAGGCATTGGATCATACATAAACATTTATGTCTTTTGTAACCACTGCCTGAAGGGAACAACAGTGTTGCATTCCCTTGTCGTCCTGTGTCTTTCTAGGAAGAAAGAAAACAAAAACAGAGCAGGCGCTGACTCCAGACTGGAAAAAATATACCACATGGAGACTTTTTTTCCCCCCATGAAACTGAAGGTAACTCTGGGCAGTCAAGTATCAGGTTGGTGTTTTTTTTTTTTTTTTTTGTTTTAAATTGGAAAGACCTACATTTGTAATTTCTGAGAATAAAAGTCTAGTAAAAAAACGACTTGTTAGCAGTGAAATAGCACAACGAGGAGGTGACGACCACGCCGCAGTGCCGAATTGAACGTGTCCAAGTTAGTTCGAGCCAGAGACAGTTTGACTGTTACTACTTCACAGAAGTATGAAGTATGTACATGACAGACGTTAGGTCTTCAAAGGCAAACTATATTCTGCTCTGTTCATTGATGCTACCTGCCCTCTTTTAGTTGCATATGATTTGAACAAAGGCTCTCAGACAGATTCATGCACTGACACAAACACCCAAATAAAACGCATCCTTTCCACTCACTTTTTATGTACAGGATAAAGCGACAAACTGTTCATCTATGAGGTGAACAACACTTTGCGTGTTGGGACCGACTGAGCAGCAACATCAACAACAACGACGAGTCATTAGAAAGCAAAAGCCTGTTCGCCAGATAACTCTGGCTGGACGCCGCTGTTGTACTCAAAGCCTGAGAGAAACAGTGGTTTCAGCTTGGTCGTCTCCCGGCCTGACCGTACTGTGGTCAGTCTAACAAGCGATTGTGCATGTTGCTTCAGAATTACTGGCCGTTTGAGGAATCTGTGGTGTCTCGATGAGTCTCAGTCATTTTTTTGCACCTTTTCCTGGTTTTTCTGAATTTTTTGGTGGACAACTTTTACTGTGGTAAGAAAATTTCCCAGGAATAGGACGAGAAATGTCAGTGCCAGCATAAATACCTGAAACGAAACAGGGAAACAGTGTTTGATTTCAAAACAAGTCGTGACATGTAATTTTATAACTTCATTTGTATTTTGAAATGTTGTAAGGTTGGGACACGTTGAGGCAGGTGGAGATAAAAGTCTTCCAAACACTGCACCTGACTTCACTTCAAGTTTATTTGTGTCCAGAAACCAAGTCAAGCAAGTGTGCACCATGAGGCTGCACATCTGGTAAAAAGTAGATATAACTTTTAAACAACTAATAGTGCAAACTCTCATTATGGCCCCAACTGTGCATTTGTGGACACTGCTTTAATACAGACAGGCAAAATGCATGGATTATTCTTTACAGAAAGCCTGTCAAAATAAGTCTTTTTTTAAAACTCTGCCTCGACATGTCTTTTGACATTTAAGTGATAGACCTGTCAATGAAATCCTTACCTGCCACTCCTTACAGTCCTCATGTCCTGCCAAGCGAAACAGGGTCACTGAGTTGTACAGCTGCCAAAACTGAAAACGAACAGGAGGCATTATCTTTCATAAAGTTGCTGCACACTCATTGCAGAAGCTAATTTCCGTTTGGTCCACACCTTTCTCCTCAGCCGATACAGTCGATATCAAAAAGAGTACATTTGTTGAACTACATGCTCTTAAAACAGAAACATTTTAAGTGCACTTAATACAGATCAAATAACAAATAAAGAATGTGGCACTGACCGAGGAGCTTACATGATCTTGTGCAATGTGCTCATGATTTTAAAAATATTGGAGTAAGGTGATAAAGCTCTAGTTCGATATTGAACAAAATAGAAGAAAAACTTTTGTTTTGACTTACATGGCCAAAAAAGAGGAATGGCAAAAGAAAAGTGAGGCCTCTCCACATCCAGGACTGAAATCCCTCTGCAGAGACACAGAGGAACTGTAACAGTGACCTTGGGACAACATGACACAAAATACTACACAAACGATCGCTGTGGTGTCAGTCCTCTCTGACATTAAAGATGGTTTGAGCAGCAAATCCACTGAGACCTTACTCGAGTTACTCCGACATGGCAGCACTGTGATGTTAACAACTGTCTCCATCTCTCACCTTTGCCCTATTTTTTTTTTTCTTTCTTTACAGACATGGCGTTACAGATGGCTCAAGAGTTCAAACGAATGAAATGACTACCACCCAGAATAGCTTACAACTTACCCACTGTGAGGTCCAGCTGATTCCTCTCTCCCAAAGCTCGCAGCCGGTATAAGCAGCCGCTCTGGTAGTAATACTGAAGGAACTGAACAAAGCCTGCAGGACCAATGGATCACACAATTTACAGATTACTGCACAATTAACGTGAACAGATCAATGAGGTTCGGATGACCTACTTCATGCCTCAATCACTAGATTAACATCCGTTACCTTCCCCATAAAATGTGGGTAAAAAACAAAGTAAACAGAAGCCTGTAATGTGAAGCTTTACACATTGAAATGAGGTCATTCTGCCCTAAAAAAAAAAAAAACACAACAAAGATGATCTCAGTTTAACCTGAATTTGTCAGGTGAGGTTTTTCTTTCTTTTTCTGTACTACTTAAACATTTGACTTCCCATACCAGAGAGCCCCATCACACTATATGTCACATTATGAGTCTGCATGTGATATACTGAACAATGACTGTAACCACCAGTATGTGACACGACTTCACTTTTCTATTTTGGTGACAAGACATTTTCACAGAAGGCCTTGCTTGTTCGCAGAAGCATATTATAATTCATGCTAAAAATGTATGTGTATGTAATTAATGACATCTCCATTCACCAGCTTAAATGTGACAATATCAAGGATATTTCACTGTTACGTGACAAATGTATGTTGCAGGTGATCCTGCCCTTGACCTGCTCTGGCCTCGGTGCACTATCATAGCTTGGTTCTACAGAGTGACAGCATCCAACATGGGAAGAGAGTTTCGAAATCTAGTATGAACAGTATACATCTGTGGACCAGTTGAAAAGTCTTCATCATGAGTACAGAGGATGGATAACTGCATTTTGAAAGGCTCTCCAGCTTTGCGGAGTTGTGTCATCTTTGGCAATTTTAGTATTAATTTTTTTTTGTACAATTTTTCTTGTTGACTGAATCAATTTGGTTTTTGGACTGTTAGCCAGACAAAGACATCTGGAGACATCAGCTTGGACTGTGGGAAATTATATTAGGCATGTTATTATTTTCTGCCATTTTATAGACAAACAGTTTATCAATTAATCAAGAAATGAACTGGCTTATTTAGTACACGGCCTGAACTTGAGTGAACTTGGCAGAGCGCCTCAGATGTGTCAGAATGTGGTTACAACAACAACAACGACAAAAAAACAGTGAAATCCTATGTTTGTTACATGGCACGCACAACCTACTGTCGCCCGTGCAACCAGCTCTTCTTCAGGTAGGCCCAGCACAGTGCTAAAAAGTGACACATTATTTTAACAGAAAAAAAAAAAAAAACTGTCTCCCACCAATAAAACTACCTGAACAGATTTGATGTGCAGATTCAACACTGGCATGACATCAAACCTCAACCCTAGTGTAAACAAATTTTAACATTACCCTTTGCCACCCACACCTCAGAGAGCCCACAAACGTACACACAAATGTAACCTCCCACAAAGTCTTGTAAAAAGATTTAAAATTCTTACTCTGATAGATGGAGAAAGCAAGAAACTGGCTTCTGAACATCTGATACATGGGGCCTTCCGGCCTGTGAAAAGACACAAAGTTACACAAAAATTACACTCACACAGTAGCCTTATTGCCTCAGCAGTCGCTAACTTGGACATGTCTGAACAGACGTTCAAATTCGATCACTGGAACAATGTGACACTAAGGAATCAAAGACAAAAACTCACCAGGTAAGCATCACACCTGACAGAAAGGTGGATACATAATGATGAGACACCCACCAACCTTTGATCCTGGAAAGCATGAGGAGAGTATGTGACGAGATGAAGGAAAGACAGGTAAACAAGTTACAACTGTTACTTCAGGAATTCAGCAAGCACTTAACAAAAATTACTGAGGGGAAATCATAAATTTTATCTTCAATTAAAGAAACAAAAAGAAACAAAAAAAAAAAAAATCAAGAAGAAGCGCTCCAGTGGTTTTACTTCACAGTTTCAGCTGACTGTAGCATATCTGAATTAACAGCACAACACACCTGGAGCCATTGCTCATGAGGATGCTTTCCCTTATGGTCAATGTGCAGTAGTACCACACTAGCAAAAAGTTGAAGATTTCATCAGTGACACTAAACAAAACAAAGAGAGCAAAATAGTGAGCCACACTTTAATAAGTGCCAACATCAACAACAATAACAAATATGCTTGAGGGGAAAACATAAACTCACCGACAGTTGAGAAAAAAGAGGCAGGTTATGGCTCCAAACATCAGGATTATCGTCATATATAGCTTGAACTTCTCATACTCATCTTTATAGGCAAATCTATGTGAATAATCAGAAGACGAGAAGAGAAAATGAGCGGCTGACCATAAACATGGACAAAATCCAGAGTGTAAAGTGTCTTTTCAGGCCGTCCTCACGGCAGAGTGCGTCACGTACTTTGCCTGGTTGCTGAGAAGCGTTACGTTCACATTGCCCAGGACCAAATTCAAGTACAGCCTGGAAACGAAACAAAGCAAAAATATACACATGAATGTATATGAGAAATAAAATTCACTGTCTGTGATGAATTGCCGACATGAAAAAGTACTGACCCGTTCTTCTTTGGCAAATATGCTTCCATGTCAAAGAACACATTTTCTTTATCTTTGATTTGCGTTTTGATGTCTGTTATGAGTTTCAGGTCTTTCTCGTCACATGCTTTTGCACACCTGTAAAGAAAAGACAAAATGATGATGAGAGGAAAAGTGAACAAGAAGATGAAGAACACCTTAACTCTCCTTGTGATAAGATTAATATTTATGATATATGTGTCAAAGTAAGAATGTAACATGATAATTCAAATACTGCAGATATTGACTACAGATCTTTATATATTTCATTTTGCAAAGTGTGTAACTTGATGAAGATGATGCCCACAAACAGCAGCACTGAAATAAAAACCTGCAGACCATTTATTTTCATAGGGAACATAAACATACACTGTTCAATTCAATTAACTCTGCCTCGACTACTTGTCTTTTCCACTGAGGGTGATTTTGAGTTATCATAAACTGTTTCCTCCTCCTTGCTGACTTGGCTGCAAAACCATTTCCTTGAGTGCTGACAAAAAAAAAAGAAAAAAAACTTTCTTGCACCCACTCCACAGGGTTATGGTTTTGTTGGTTTTTTTTTTTAACCAAAAGCACTTCACATGCAATTTCTAAACAGTGACTCGAACTGGCTGATGAGCTGGACTGGAATATACTTACTTGCTCAAGCAGTGCCTCAGGTCTTTTAGGCATTTTCTCTGTTTACTGATGGCGCTGCTGCATGTTGTCTGAAGATTGGTGAGCTCCTCAAGTTTTTGCCTGTATATTTTGTGAGTTTCCTGAGGATCAAACAAATGCACAAAGTGAACAAAGAACATTTGTAAGTCTGCTTGCTCTGACAAATGGGAAATAGGTCATTTAAATGTACATTTGTGCAAATTAGGTACTACTGTACTACTGTAACACTTCTTTTAAACAGTGAAAATGGATCCTGATCCCACCAAAATCTTTCCCAAGATTTAAACATTCTCACTGGACCACACTGTAAAGCTTTTGGTGAACAGAGTCTCTAATCAGTGGAGATGGAAATGCTTCATGCTGTGAAATCTTGTTTCACCCTTCCATCCAAATACTCTTATGTCGGAAATACAGGATACATCCCAGTTTACATGCATTTGTGCTGGTAGACCAGACCAAAGCTTCCCCATTTTTTCCCCTTCAGCAATGAGTGTGTGGAGGAGAGGATGTACATCATCATATCAGCAGACATAATCCTGTGGTGTGAGGTTAAGAACTCGAGCCCATTCCCCCTCCCCAAAAATGATTTGCACAGCCACGTGAGCCCTTGACATTATCAACGTCCTACATATTTTCTCATATCTAGACTCTAGAAAGATCAGGATGGGATCATGTCAAGAATCTGTCAAGAATCCAAGACCAAGAATCAAGAATCCAAGACCAAAAAACAATCGAAAAAAGTGGTCCGAACAAAGGTGTTTTGTCAGCTACTGTATCTTTCTTGTCATCTAGGTAAGGCCTACTGTAGACCTGGTTGAAAATTAGTTTCGGGGAAAGTGGTTTAAAAGTACACCATCTTAGTATAAGCTACATTTTATGTGGTTTGAATTTTCTAAAAGTAAAAACAAAATATACTGGCTCATGCACTAAATTAAACACTGGGGAAGGTTATGGACTCGCTACACGAGCTACTACTTTTTTGTGCAATCCATGTTTTAAGGTTAGTAAATTTTGAGAATTGTACGAACGTATGAATGTCACATCACAGTTTTTTTCTCATCAATAATGTTAACATGCAAACAGCCATTTTAAGAGATGTATCTTTCCAAGGGTTTACTAAAAGTCCATCAACAATGTGTACATGGTCGAGTTTATTCAAACACACTGACACTAGAGTTAAGATTTTAACCTGAAAAGTCACAAATGTAAAGATAACAAATCTAGAAGGATGCAGCTGACTATGAATGGGAGACTGTTTCTATGCAGGTTAAATATCTGACATCAGTTATTCACCAAAACATGTGAGCTTCATTTAAGAAAATCCCTAGACAGCTGACAGTCACCTTCATCATCTTTCCCTGTGGACCAGCTCCACATTATAAATTTTGATGGCATCACAGATCCACGTCGCAGCTGTGTGATGCCAGCATGAGGAGAGGGGTGGCACCACAGACCACATGACGCCTGTTGTACCTCAAAGTAAATGATTATCTTGTCAGTCCTATCCTATCACCTACTACTTATATTGTTGTTTCGAGTTAGCCAGCTAGCTAAGGTGAGCTAGCGTGGTAATGATGCATGGGGATGCTTTCGGTGACAATGAAATAATTTATTCTGGCAAAGCAACAGTAACAAACACGTGTAGTTTACGACCTGTAAGTAACTTTTGTTGCGATCGTTTAAAACATTAATCCGTCGCACTGTGTGGTTAGCTAAGTTACTGTAGCTGCTTATTAGCCGCATCACACACTAGCAGCAAGACAAGCAACCTGCTGCTAACGTTAGCGGCTAAAACATAGGGATGTTACAGTAAAGTCGAAGATAATAAATCCCCAGTGAAACATAACCCATCCCACAGATATTGCTACCAATCCCGCCGTTTTTGGCTCGATGCTGCGTTTAAGGCTGATCTGAGAATGAATGGCGAATAGGAAAGAGCCAGCCAAACTAACGTAGCCACTACAGTATCTACTGTCAGTACCATCCACGAAACACTACAGGCAGCAAATCAACCATACACGATGATGTGCTCGTTTGTAGTGTTGTCTGTCACCTGTAACTGTTGATATTCCTCGTCAATTTCCTCCCACTCCGTCTGGAACTTCGGTTTGGACATTGTGGTGCAGTAGCTGGTGAAGCGAAGAGGACGGCTGCAGCCTGAGTCTCTCCTCACTCAGACTGACCATCCACTCAGCCGATCTTTTAGTTGGGTTTCACGGAGCATGCGCACATCATAAACCACTGCCAGGACAACTGTTGTAGCTGAGCGTAACCTGGACACACAAGTGACTACAAATTTATCTAAAATAAAATAAAATAAAAAAAAAAAATTTCACAAAAAATGTATATAAGCTGTAGCTGTCATAAGCATTTGACTAATTTAAAATTAACTTTTAATTTAAGTTACACTGCACCAACGCGATTGTGTTGCTAGGATACAACGAATAATACACTCATGACACCAGCTAAACTCCGCACTGCCAGGACGTTCTCTTCATTTATTCAGTAGCTACTTGCCCCGAGTTTACAAGCGGATTGAGTTTAATTAAGTCATCCGCTTGAAGACATCGCTAAGGTATAAGTACTTTGATTCGTATGAGTGGTTGACATCATAATTTGCCCGATGTTAAGTTACAATGTTTCTAGTTAGTAATGCTAACTAGACGAGTAACTAGATGGCGTTAGATGGACCTTCTAGCACACAAGCTAATCTAGCCAAATCTAACTTTGTCTGCACTCTGTTTTCTTGTTTTTGCAGGACATTTCATTAGCATTTTTTTTTATAAAATCAATGAAAGGACATGCTGCAATGATAGTAAACACATAAGAAAGGGATGATTTTTTTGTTTGATTGTTTTATTAGTTAGCTCATATTTTGTAACTTATCATTTATTATATGCAACTGTTAGCTGGCAATGTTTATAAATTTGATTTTCTGCATTTCTGGCCAAGAGGGGCAATTGAGTTTTTCTCCTTTTGTTAGAGTATTGTCAATTTTGGGCAAAATTGGCAAAACTGCACAGCTTCATGGGTCTAACATGTTTTATTTTTATGTTTTTCATCAGGGTTTTCATCAAGCTACCTCCAGCCATGCCATATATTAAAACAAAAAAAAAGAATTCAACACTGTTGGATCTTAAGTCACAGAAATGCGGACTGCGGCACACAGTTTTCTCAGTCAATGGAAATGCATACACTGGAGAATGGCAGGACAACAAGAAGCATGGTTAGATGCTGTGTTGTGTTAGTGTCCACTGAGTACTGACAAATTTGTGAACACCTGGTTGTGAATTATTATATAGTTTGGTTACACTATAGCTAAATTGTTTATGCTTCTTAATCTTTTCAAGGAAAGGGAACACAGGTTTGGAAGACATCTGGTGCCATTTATAATGGAGAGTGGATGTTTGGAAAACGTGATGGATATGGTACCTACAGTGTACTCCTCCCAGAAACAAAGGAGTATGAAAGGAAGTACTGTGGAAGATGGAAGAACGGAAAGAAGCATGTATGTATCTGACATACTGCCATACATGACAAATAAATGTAATTACACTCTGTGATGTTTTGCATCACTTTCTATCCTTTCAGGGGTATGGGACGTACTTCTACAATAACTCAGCAGTTTATGAAGGGGAGTGGAGTGAGGACCAACGGAGTGGCTGGGGAAGAATGTACTATGAGAATGGAGATATCTACGAGGGAGAGTGGATGAAGGATAAGAATCATGGACAGGGTATCATTCGATTTGGTAAGAGTAATTTGCTTTGCATACATTTTTTATCAAAAATAAGAAGGAAAAGGACATTTTGTGAATTTGAAAACTTTACTTTCCAACCTGTGTCCAAGCAAATGGAAACTGGTATGAAGGTGCGTGGCAAGATGGCAAGAAGAACGGTAATGGAAAGTACTACTATTCTGACAAAGGCCAGCTTTATGAAGGCTTTTGGGTGAAAGGAGTAGCAAAATGTGGGACCCTGTCTGATTTTGGGAGGGATGAAGCACCAACCCCAACGAAGTATCCAATTCCACAGGTACGCCACTATGACTGTGGATACTATTAGAGCCATGCATTTAATTTTTGAATATATTTTCCTTATGCTCTGTCAAAACTTACATGACAAAATAATCATGGACAGCAAATGCAGTATTGGGGATTAAAATATAAACATATCTTCTTTTTCAAGATACACCTGGTGGATATGCAGTTGGTTTTAGGGGACGCCCAGTCAGCCTATCTTGATCAGTGTCGATGAACAACAACAAGTGGATCAACAGCAAGTTTCCACACCCCACCATACACAGACAAAAAATTAAGAAAAATAAATGGCATGATGTTATTCAGCATGTTCAGTTTGTCCAAATATTTATAACCAAATCATTTGTTCTTCACTGTGGAGCAAACCAAAATCATCTACAACTATTTCAAATGTGCTGAAAGCAAAAATTATGAAATTTTACATGTTAATCCGGTCTATTTCCAATGCAGGTGATCAAACAACTGTGATGACAATAAAAGGCTTGCTGCTAACTGTCTATCACATTACAGAACAGCTCAGATCTAGGGTTCCTAACTTAGTATCAAACTATGTATTTGAAAAAAATAGCTGATGATTTACCAAATTCTATACTTAGACCTGTTTGATACTAATGCAAACACACAACCAAAGGCGATCAAAGCAGGTCATAAATTCAGTGGTAGTATATGTGGGATATCCAAATGACAAGGCCTCTTATTTTTTACTTGCAGGGACTGGTCAACTATTAGGCTTTACTGCATATTCTATATGGTGCATTCTGACAATAATTGTACACTCTGACAGTCCCTGTGAACTTGTAAACTAGCCACACTTAATTATTAAATAAGAAAGCTCTGGTACTGTGTTCTGTTCATACCTCTGATCATTCAAATAATTGCTCCCACAACCAGCCTGAAAGAAAATGGAATTATGATGGAACATCTGCACCTACAACCGCCTGCTAAAGTGACCAGATAGGACCTATCAACTTTCTGCTTTCCAATACCTTAACTTCTGAATGGATCTCCAGCCACATCTGAACTTCTATACAGACTGCTTACTCAGATTTATCAGATTGTTCGGAATAAATCCCCAGTTAAATTAAATTAGAATAAACATCAGTTTGATGGGAAAGCACTCCATGGGTACTAAGAGTGAATGATGAAAGAAACATGCTAATTCAGGATAAGTGAGACAAGTGCAGTGCTCTGGCTTTACAAAATGAAGCACAGAGGAACACTAGTGTCTAATATCAACAAGTACTCCACTGATGTCAAAATGTAACCTCTGTGGAGGTGTAACGAGTCAGAGTTCTTTAAAAAGCTTAAGTGTCGACAGTATAAATGAAAATTCACCCATCAGACAGGACCTGCTCAGCTGGTCATACAGCAAAGATAATGATCTAAGCAGATATGTGTTAATTAAGCAATATCACACAAGAAGGAGTGATGTACTGAATATCAGCACGGCTGTGATTCAGTCATAGGTACAAGGCCGCAGCCTGAGTACCGAATACAATCACACTTTTATACAACACTTAGACGAGCGCCATATTAGTTAAATAAAACAGATTATGATTTGTTAGTTTATTTGTATCATTCATTTGGCTACGCCAACACGAATAGGCCTAGTTTTGCAACTGGAGTGGTACTGGACCGCTGCTAAGTAACACAAAAACATTTTCCTGACCTTCACAGTGCACACTACCTTGCTACTTTGTTTGCCTGTTACCTCAGGAATGCACTTAAGTATCCCGGCTTCTTCCCTTCATCCTCTTCTGACGACCACACACAATTTAATTTGAATGTTATTTCTGGAAATATATTAATTTTTGTGGTACAAAATGTGTTATAATCTAACATAGATAACGACCATTAATGTAACACTAGCTAATGGTTAATAAAACACCTGTGAAGCGGAGTGATACATGAAGTTAAAAGTCCCAGTGCTGTTATACTCTCTGTCAGCACTCATGGAATACCCCTCGTCCAATCAAATTACTTGGTCGGAACTAACTGTTGTATAAATCTTCTCATCACTGTAACTTAAAATGTTCTAGATGTGATTCACGTAGCCTGTGTCAGTAATTATATGTAAGTAGCATAGATATGTTTTCAGTATATTCAAATTATTTTCTAAACTCGGAAACTTTGAATGCCACTTGGTAAAAAAAAAGTATTTATTATAGCGCCACAGCCTTTGCTACAATATGTCAGCAAATATACTCAAATAATACTGTAGTTTTGGCAGCTGTTGAGTTAGTCTACACAAACAACAGGCATTACAAATGCACATTGCGAACATTGCAATAACATATACACTGTGAACAAGGAAGAAAGAGTTAAATACTCGTAGTTTACAAAACACAACAAGGTAATATATATTAACAAACACAGTGATCACTGACAAACAGTTAAATAGGTGCAGCAGGCAACAGACAGGATTCCATGTTATTGTTCAGATGCCTCTGCCATAATGTAAGAGATAAATCAAGCAACTATCACAGTTAAGACTCTCCAATTTCAAGTTACATGCATTATGGCAGATTTGTGAGTTCACAGTTGATCAAACATGTCTTCTAAAAATACAACTTTTTTCACAAAAGTAAATTTCACAACAAAGAGGTGAGATATACAACTTCATTCCTGTAAAAAAAAGAAAAAAAAGAAGAGAAACCGATAATGTGGCTTCTGGCTTGGAGAGACTCCAAGAAGTTAGAGTTCCACCATAGATCTGTATTCATCATACATTTCTATGGGAAATGTGAGCTTGGAGACTGCAAGATGGAAGATTCCCCTCTGTTGTCCAGCTCATTTTGAAGCCTGGTGAGGTTAGAAAGCTCCTCCAGCTCCTGAAATTGTCTGTCAGTCTTGTGGCTGACCAAAGAGCGGTAGAAATGCACAGCAAAGACTATGAAGACTAAACCAAAAGGGACCATGATAGAAGTGGAGGTAATGGCAGCAGCCACACCAGATGAAACTGTATTATTGCTGGACTTGTTGGGCTTAACAGGCAAAAATTTGACCCAGCAGAGTAGAACCACCTCAGCTAGGAAGAGCAGTGTACCAATGACTGTGGAAAAAGCCCAAGCTAGTTCAATGTGACGGTGCATTCGCTCATGTGGAGACTCCTTCACAGAATTGAGATTGTGGACATTGCTGACAGCCTCTATATTGGGCAAAATGCAGGTGCTGACCATCAGAGCAAACAGGTGAACAGCCACAAGGACAGTAGTGCAGGCACTGAAGGCGATAAGGAGAGCAGGTGGGTAAGGATAACTGTTGTCCAGCTGCACTTCTACCATTGCCACCTGTAAAGGAAGAGAACAGGAAACACAACTTTATACAACTCACTACTGTAGGATATAACTGGTTCATTCATACAGAAGAGTCAGAGGATAGTTTAGGAGACAGCGTTACCATAGCAAATCCAGAAAGCAGAGCTGATGTCCGACTAGAAGCCTTCAGTTTAGCTCGACTCAGGTACAGCTTTCTCCAGGACAGTGCTTGCAGTGAATGCTCGTTCAGACTCATCTTGTACCTTTTAACAGAGGACTGGACGAGCAGGGCCGATGTAGTTACCTTGTTATTCTTGCGGGACGCGACAGAAACAAGCGTTCAACATGCTAACAGTGTACTCTTATAAAACATTTACCCTCGCCAGCTGACGGAACTGCGGAAGCTATTTTTTCACCACCAGTCTCCAGCGTGCCTGCACCTTGCATTACCCACAAGTCTGTGCGCTCTAAGGACAACATCCGCTACTGAGTGAACTGTTGACTGCATATTTGCTCAGTAATGGGGGTTGCATCTTAGCCTTGAGGTAATACTGGTGTAATTACCACCTTCGTTGTGTGGTAATTGTAAAATGAAATAAAAAATTAAAAAAAACTTGAACGGTTGAAGGCACTGTGACACCCGTCCACGTCATTCACGCCACGTCCAGTGCACAGAAATTATTATTACTGTTAAAATGAATGAAAATGAGTAAGAGCTGCATTTTTTAGGTAACAAGATCGTTATCGCTTGTTCTACTTTCCATAGTGAATCGCGCCATTCGCGAATAATTCGTTACAGGTAACGGTGTTAGTTCGGGTACAAACAAACAGTGTCTTGTACGGTGTAGTTGATTGGTTTCCTGGGTTGTAAAAGCAGATGAAAAGCGGTGGACTGACATGCAGTGACGCTGTCCTACAATGTTTTGGTTCCTGACGATGACGTAATACACAAAAACATGGTTCCCTTGTTTTGAACCTGAAAAGCGTGTAGCTAAAGTGCTTCTTTAACTTCGCCACGCACGAAGATGCTTTCCCGAAACTGAGTGACTGGAAAACATTCACAAGAGACGATGGCACAGCCCGCGGAAACGTGTGCTGAATCTGGACGCAGGCTGGTGTGTACCATCTGCCGTGTTAACGTTAGCTTATGAAGCGAGACTGGCAGCGAGCTAATTAGTTAGCTAAGCTAACGCTTGCAACTACAACCGTTGGGATATTTGTCAAGTCACTAAAGCTGTTCAAGTCAGAGCCCATGAAAGAAAAAACGATAGACCTGGCATTTTAGATTTTAAAACTTATTTTGTCTTCATAATAGTTCAGCGAGCGTACGTTAGTTAAAACAAGATAAACCAACATCTAAATCAGTGAAATCTTGCAAACATTTCACATTTATCGTTATGGGATAACGTACCAACGAACACAGCTGCCTTCTCCCAGGACAAGTGTCTTTTAATGGTTATTGTACTTGACGTCACAGTTAAAAACGATGCTACTGCAGTAACGTAACGTACTATCAAAAAAAACTCCCCTCTTCATCCAGTTTTGAGTTTGCAATAAAATAATTTTAAGTCACTCTGCACAAGTCATACGGTCTGTTTATATACAGCCAGGGGCCTTTGTGACAGTATGAGCTCGCTCTGCACTCGTGTTTCAGTTTTGTCATTTAAATCATCTCGTTTTCAATGGCAGCGCTCCATCTGCCGGAGGATGTATGACGAAAACGAGGATTTGTCTGACGTTGAAGAAATTACAAACATCAGAGGTTTCAGCGTGGAGGAAAAGCTCGTCAGTGACAGTTACAACGCAAACTTTGTCCACCTGATGGAGGGCAAAGGTAATATAACAATGATAACACTATATTTTCTTTTGATCAGTTATGGCTCTGTTGTTATTGCAATACAAGCAGATATCTGTCCAGCAAGATGCATGACTTTTTGCTTGTTTCTATAAATGCTTTGGACTAAAACACACACTCACTGTCTTGCAGACTTCACTTATGAGTACGTGCAAAGGGAGGCTCTCAGGATCCCACTCATTTTTAAAGAGAAAGATGGACTAGGGATCAGGTGAGAAGCCATCGACCTGTTTACTGATAGTTATTAAGAATAACCTTTGACAGTACTTGCTGTATATTTGTGTTTTTAGCCATTTGGCAGTGCATGTAACAGATGAACTGAATGTCATCTATCCCTGTCTTTGATTCACATAGAATGCCTGATCCAGAATTCACAGTTAGTGAAATTAAAGGTTTAGTTGGTAAGTTGAATGCTATAAACAACACACACACACACACACACACACACACACACACACACACACACACACACACACACACACACACACACGTGTGTAATCCATGCATGTGTACTGATGTAGCAATTTGGTGCATCTGAAAGGGAGAAAGTATCCCAGCTGCCAAACCAGAGAATAAGAGCTGGTGGGGTAACAACTGTGTAGGTTAGTGAGTGAGTGAGCAAAACGATTGAATGATAATAAATTATTATTTTTAATTTCTGTCTTGTGGTTGGGACAGTGAGTTCAAAGCCTGTGAAAAGTAGTGGAAAAAAGTGTAAAATCCACTGTAAAAAAAAAAAAAAGCTGCTGTTTTTTTGTATGATAGTGCTCATTCAAAAGAAAAGTAAGCACCCAAACTAATAAGAACTGCTAAAAGTAAACAGGCAGGTGGACATAATTCACAAAGAAGTAAAAGTTCGTAGTTGCAGTATTTTTAAATTACATAAATTATATTTAAATTATTATTGTTACACCGGTAACAATGTCGTTGATTTATTATGTTGTTATTTAATTAGTGAACACACACACGCCCGTCTTACTGCTAATTGTACTGTGCCTGTCGTTTTTACAGTATATGGGTGATGGCTGGTGTGTGTGTCCATGTCCACTTACTGTGGGACATTCTATGTAATACTTTAAAAACTATATGTTTCCATCTAGTATCTTGCACTTTTTAAAAAAAATCTGTTATTAATATATTAAACAACATGATCAGACAATTTTCCAACTATAATTATTTTAGCATACACTAAGATACAACCCTGTAAAGTGAAACCTGAAAGCACGATTGGGGTGTAGTTGCTCCACCTAGTGGAATAGATGATGAATTACATGTGATATGCTGCAGTTATTCATGTTGGAATCTTATCAAATGTGAACAATACAAATTTTCTGTGTATAAATCTCAAATAGCATGTGATTCTCTTTATTCCACCTTGCAGACAGATTGTATCACATGGTAATGACAGTGGAAGCGCTCCTCAGTTAATTTCACCTTGTGTCCGGGATGTTTCTTGCAGGCAGTCGTCGGTCTGTGGATGTCATGGATGTGAGCACTCAGAAAGGCTCTGAAATGAGCATGGCTCAGTTTGTCCGGTATTATGAGACGCCAGAGGAAGAGCGGGACAAACTCTTCAATGTCATCAGCTTAGAGTTCAGCCACACTAAGCTGGAGAACCTCATCAAGCGACCCACAGTGGTAACATAACAGACACTCTCTGTATGATAGATAGATAGATACTTTATTTATCCCCGAGGGGAAATTCATGTGTCCATTAGGTCATTGTTGATATTAAATAAATTGTTAATAATAAATAAACAATAATAATTAAGTTAGTCCACTTGATGTTGTGAAGTGTTATATGAAGGTAATAAACCTGGTGCCATAATCAAAGTCAGTTTGACTAACAGCACTGATTGAAGACTAAAAGTGCTGTTTTGATTTCTCCCACAGGTGGATCAAGTTGACTGGGTGGACAACATGTGGCCTCCTGATCTGAAACAAAGTCAAACAGAAGCCACTAATGTAATCTCAGAGATGAAGTACCCTAAAGTGCAAAGGTATGAAATAATTCAATTGTGTGTCTCTTTTGACAAAGTCCTCTTAGGAGCTGTGTGTCAGTCAAAGTAAAACATGAGGTGTAGAACAAGATATAAAAAAATACTTGGGAAAAAATTTCTGCTTCCTTGGTACAAAATACAGATTCCCCTCCCATATGAATGTCTCCATCACTGTAGAGCGCTGCATACTGTCAGTGTTATCCACCTCCTGTAAGTGCTCTTGATTGTTGCTAGGCAGCAGAGTTTTCAATGGTGGAGGATGGTTTATAACAGCTGTGGTCTGACTGCACAGACACCTCTCGGCCAATCAGCTGTCAGCATTAGTACATAGCTAAGAATCAAAACCAACCGTGCTGTTCCTTTTATCCATAGTTGCTCTTATTTCCTCACTCCCATCATAAAGAGACCCTGCTAATCCCACTTCCCCCTGTCTGTCCCTTTCCTGAGTGACATTACATTCTAATTAGATTTATAAAATACTGCTCATTGGGCTTAGGTGTGTGCTTGTGGAAGGTATTGGGCTGTAAAAGATGGAATAATACAGAGACCAGCAGTTTTCATCCCAGCTTCACCAATAGTGGTTAGTTTCCACCAGTGGAGTTTATCTGTTGTTTTAATATTCAAGGAATGCTTCGTGTTGGTGCGGACATGATGCTTATTCAGCTTTATTAAAAATTACAGTGTTCCAAGTTATGGCAGGTTAACTGTGGGAAACACTTATTTTATTGTAACATTTTCAAACATCTTTATGCTTGCAATTTTTACCTAAGCAGACTGATGCTTGAAGGCTTCCCTGTAAACTGCTACCTGTCATAATGTTAACTGAAAATTTTCTTTGCTGTCTTTCAATCTCTTTTAGCATATAATCATTCTGTCATAATGATGTTAAATATAGGGCATGAATTTAATGTATTGATATATTGTACAGCTTTGTTTATTTTCAGAGTAAGCTTTGCTTAATAGTCCTTTTACAAATTTGTAAATCATATCAATCAATCAAAATGTCGCAATAGAAATATGTAATTATTGACTGGCAGTTTGATAATGTTTCATATGTGTTTCTTAAGAGTAAAAACACCAAACTAGCAACATGAAGACGTCAGCTCGGCCTCTAGGAAGCTGTGATTTGATGGGTATTTTTCACTATTCAACCACCAATTGTGTGACCAATCACGAAAATAATTAGCAGATTTATTTATAATGAAAATAACTGTTAGTTGCAGTTTTAAATAATGGTCATGTTCTCTTATGCAAGTGAAATTTTGATTTCTAATTTTTCATTATTGCTGCAGTCAAAGTCATTTGTTATCCTGATGGAGCAGAAGTATAGCTGGCATAAGGCTCCCACATCATTCAGCATCTTAACATTTATCTGTTCAGACTGCTACAACTGACTGACTGGCTAACTAGCTTTTCATTTGTTTCAAGAAACGGTCACATCATCTCTCAGTGGGATGCACAACATAATACAGTGTAAAGATTTCCTTTCTTTAAATTTCTGTTTACACCTCAGCGCATATATTTTGTCCTAATAAACAGAGCTAAATTGGTGAATCATTTATGTCTCGCAGCGCTAATCATTCCCCAATTAATTTCCAGAGGAACGATGTCCTATTGTGAACAATTTTCTATGCTGTAGTGCTCTTGTGAGTGATTTTTATTGGTAGCTAATGTTTTGTAAAACACAACTGAGATTACTGCTATCTTGTAATTGGTTGAACTGTGCATTTCCTTTTTAGACATTTTTATGGATGCTGTAGCCTTAATATCTACTTTGTACGGTGTGTATCTTGTAAATAATTTTGTTGTTTAATTTTCTCTTATAGGTATTGTCTGATGAGTGTGAAGGGCTGCTACACAGATTTCCACATCGATTTTGGGGGAACTTCAGTTTGGTATCATGTATTCAAGGGACAGAAAGTAAGTTCATTCTAGTGTCTCCAAACATATCTGATATTTTGTGCCTTCACTTATTAGTATCAATGTCATTGAACATTTAAGACAGAAATTAAGAAGGTGTATGTCAGGTAATATTTCTGAAAACCTTGAGTATGACAGTTACAGAGTTGATAATTGATCTAACCTGGCCATGACTGTACAGTATAATCTCTAAATAAGGATCTCTGCTTCTCCTCAGGTGTTCTGGCTGGTGCCTCCCACCGCTCATAACCTTGCCCTATATGAAGACTGGGTCCTGTCAGGCAAGCAGAGTGACATATTCCTGGGAGACCGAGCTGATGGATGCCAGAGAGTGGAGCTCAAGCAAGGATACACCTTCTTCATCCCATCTGGTGTGTTGGCATGGTTGTTTTAAAGTAGCCAGAAGGAATAGATTAGCTGCCACTTGAATGAACATAAATTTTAAGCTTTATCTGAGCATTATACAGTATATGAATCCTCTATAATCCTTATCTCTTTATATAAGTATTTTACTTTTGCTTTTTTTTTAAACTAAGGGTGGATTCATGCTGTCTACACTCCAGAGGACACTCTGGTATTTGGAGGGAACATTCTGCACAGCTTTAACATTCCTATGCAGCTCACCATCCATGAGATAGAGAATAGGACCAAGGTAGGGGTCTACATTGATGTGTGGCTGAACTCTGTTCTGCACTGCAGAACACTAAACTCTTCCTGGGATAAATTAATCTCCCGGAGAGCCAGAGGAAGATTCATCAGAGTTGGAGATGTGGTGGAGGGGGAATTAGTGTAATTGATATTGAAAGGGAAATAAGGGAAAAGAGTCAAAGAGCAAAATGTTTAGCAGTGACAAAAAGACAGTGAACACAAATGTAAAAGTGAGGAAGATATGTGGGACCCAAAGGCAGTACTTATGTGTGTGTTTTATGGTGGTAACTTGTAAAAATGTCTTTGACTCTTTATCCCTTCACTCTGCTGTTAGTGACAGCTTTTCTTTTCCTGTCTGAAGTCTGTCATATAAATGTACACGTCAAAACAGGCAGAAATCTGTGCCCGCAGAACTCCAACAACACCGGTTTTTAATTACGTGGCATTTAAGAAATCAGGTTACTACAAAAAAGCCAGCAATAATTAGATTGCTTGAGTGCATGTAAATACATGTTTTTTTGGTCTCTGTTTTCAGGTTCATTCCAAGTTTCGTTTCCCCTTCTACCATGAGATCTGCTGGTATGTCCTGGAGAGATACCTGCACTGCCTGACCAAACGGTCCTACCTTTCTCAGGAGATCCGTAAAGAGCCTGTACTAATGGGTCAGTGGAATTTCGTAATGCAGGCAGTTTTGTAACATCTCTTGTGTGTCTTGTGTGATACTGTTAAAATCCTGTACTGCAGTTGTAATTAGCTCTCTCAAGTTACTAAATCTCTTATTATATGTTAATAATGAATGATATTTCTGATCTCCATCTGTCCTGCTGCATTCTAACAGTCTCTGCAGTAACATTTTCGACACGCCCTCATTTCTAAGTCCAGGATAGTCTAATTCCATTTGTGAACATTAGCTCTCTTTCGCTGGTTTAAACCTATGAATCAAGAGCTGTGCAGCCTGACAGGTCATTAGATTTGAAAGGGTGGGTTATGGACAGAGTTGTCTTTGCTGATGTAAAGTGAGAAAGTCGACAGTCTTGTGTGTTGGTTCTGCTGGGGGACGTCCAACTAACACCTACAAATGTAGGTATATCCCCCCAGCTGCTTCTAATCTCTCTTTTTTTTCTTTTTTTTTTTTTTAAACTTGCTTATTCCTGTTGAACATATAATTCACTCTGGTTCTCTGCTTTTACCAGATGGCATATTATCTCTGCACCTGATGGCACTGGAAAAATAACAATGTTGAGAGATATAAGTTAAGTGATTTAGTAATGCAATTTCTTTGTTATTTTGTCCCTTCAGACTATGAAACAAAGGCAAACACAGAGAGCCCCTCCTCTGACTCAAGAAGCCAGGACATGAACGAGGACTCATGTGAGACTCAAGTGAGAGAGGAGCAGGGTGAAAAACCAGAGAGAGTCACTCAGGATGGCCCCTGCTCTCCTGACAACGGGAGGGGCCAACACCTCAAAGCAGTTTTATCTGTTGACTCTGAGGACAGCTGTAATCCTTGCTCCACTTCTCTAGATTTCCCCAAAACCCCCTCTGACTCTCCAGCCTCAGAGTCTCAGAATAAATGGACTCATTTGACAGAGTTTGAGCTGAGCGGACTGAGGACACTGATAGAGAAGCTGGAGTCACTCCCTGAAAATAAGAAAAGTGTCCCAGAGGGAATAGAGAACGCACAGGCCCTGCTGGAGGACATGAAGGTAAGAAACAAAAAAAATGACAAAAACATGAGTACATAACAGATATGATTCAATAGACATAACACAGTTCATTTTTACCTTTTAATGTCTTTGTGGCCATCTAGGTTGTCTTAAAGGAACATGCTGATGATGACCCCAAATTAGCGATCACTGGACTTCCTGTGGTGTACTGGCCTAAGAAAACTATAAAGGTAAGAATATGTCAGGTGCATCATGACACTTTCTGCACCAAATAGTGTTCTTTATATTTATTTTGTGGCTTTCAAATCAAATTGATGAACATTTTAGACACAATTCATTGGTTCATTCATTGCTAGATCACTAAATACAATGGAAAAAATATCAGTTTTGATGTTATGCACCTGTTGCTTGACTAAATTGTTTGAACTTTTCATCTGAGAAGTTAGCTGTTAAGTATTAAGTATTTTTTCTTGTGCCACAGCCTGCAGATTACTCTCCCTAGTAACAGCTCAAAACCAGTAATGGTATAAAATAACTTTTGTGTCATACAATTACAAATCAGCTGCCAATACAGAAATATGTAAATGATAAACATGACTCATCGTCAGAAAAGGTTTAGTAGTGAATTTTAATTGTAGTATTAGAGGCAGACTAATACGGCTTCATAATTTTATTTTTACCATTACTCTAGAATGGTTTTTATTTGAAGCACCATCAGGTTGACCCAATTTATTTCTCTTTGATCTCTTTTTTTAATTGAATCATCATAAAAAATCAGCAGTGTGTACATCTACACTCTGTTGCTCACACCTATATGCTTAACATTATTCCCATTCCTGTTCTTTCTTGCGTTCCCTGTTCTTACTTTTCTTACCTTTTTCCTAATTTTCCTCTCGTTGTCTCATTAATTTCAGTCCCTCTTACACTCTCGTCCCTCTCCTGCTTTGAAACTCATTGCACTCTTTCCCTGGAGCAGTAGATGTACTTATTTGCATAATTTTGACTTAACAGGCTGCAGTATTGCCTAACGAAGTATATAATGAGTTTTTTTTATTATTTATTTAGCCCCCCCCCCCTTCTACATACTGTATTTTGTTGTCATGAACACAATTTAATTTGTGCTCTGGATAACAAAACAAGTATTTAAGTGAATTGTAGATAACATAAAACATTGATTACTGTGAACAGCATTACATGACATGTTTTTTTCAGACCAGCTTACTGGGAGCTCAAATTGGTATCAGAATTTATTGTAACTGGTGTGAATGTTTACAGAAATCGATAGTCATTGTGGTTTTGAAGGAAATTTTCAGTCATATTTTCAATCTGTAGATGTTCATTACCTAAGTGCCTTTCATGCATGTGCCTTTTGGGCACCAGCTTGCTATACAAAATACCTCCTAAGACAAAGTCCATGTGAAATAGTGACATTGTAACAATGTTAAACAGCTATAAACAGTTGCAGGTTTGAAGGGCCTGTGTTGTCTTCATGTCTATATTATTTATCCTTTGATTTCATTGAGTCTTTTTTGTCAATGCTCCACGTTAGAAAGTCAGAGTACTAATTACTGAAATGAGTATTAATTTTGTCAAAATGTGCAGAAATAATTTTAAGGGTGGTGAAGAATACAGTAGGTGCTCAGACAGCATGTCAGCCAAAATGAGGTGAAGTGTAAAGTTTAAGTAGTAAAGTGTGTTTGCGTGTGCCACAGTATGAATCTATTTTTATCTATTTTATGTTTTAAATATCGTACATGCTTTCATTTTCTGTGAATAATTAATTTTCCAAACAACGCATGGTCTGTGTGACAGGCAGAGAAGCCCCAGCAGGAGGGAGGATGGGATGTGTTGTATATGAATGTATGGAAGTGATTTCTATTGGTCTCATGGAGCCTCTGGATCACCCCCACCCATCCCTCCAAAGGCCAGCTGCTGGTCGTGGGGCCTCTTTGTGTTGCCTTTTGTAATGAGATGCCATCTGGCTCTATTGGCTGTGCAGAGCCTGCTCTCGTCTTCCTGTGATACTCATCATGAATATGACAACACAATTTCTGCATTTTCTCTTCTCATTGGATAGAGGCAGACTACCCCAGTACATATTCTGATGCACAGCAGCCTCCCATTGGCCCTGTGCTTCCCAGCACCCCTCCTCTTTTACAGGGAGTCGATCCATATTAATGAGGCAGGCTTGTCTGTGTTTCCTACATCTGCTTGTGGTATTGTGGAGCTTTGGAGCAGGAGGGAGGGCTGTAGGCCAGACAGCAGTAGCAGGAGTAGAAGGAGGAGGAGACTGCAGCCATGTCAGTTTGCTGTGAGCTGGACGGTGTGTGAAAACCAGCCATGGCCATGTCGCTGAGCGCTGATGATGAGGACTACGACTCAGACTCTGAGCAGGTTAGCACATCAAACCCCTGCAGGCAGGCATAGTGAGGCCACCAGAGGAATGCTTGTGCCAGACAGATCAGCGTGCAGCATCACAGGGCAGCGAGGAAATGGAGCTACCTGGAGAGAAATGCATTGATTTAGTCTACCTTCTAAGCTTGGTCTTTGATTTTTGCTCTTTGTTTATTTTTATTTTTCTTATAGGTTTTCTGTTTGTGTGTTTGTGTGTGCATGCTTGTGTGTTTTTGTCAGGTAAAGCCAGCAATCAGGAGAAGGCTGTGTTTATATAGCTCAGAGCCTCAGGGCTGCTATTGGTTGTTTCAAAGGAGAGAAGCAGAGGAATGGGAATTCATGTAGATGCAGAAAATGAATCTTTCATGGTTTTATTGCAAAAGCAGTGGATGTGCATGTGAGAATATGTGTAACAGCAAAACAAAAAAAAGGTTATTGTGCGAGCATGTGTTAATGAGAGGGCAGTCATTAAGAAATTATTTTTTTGATATTGTGCAGTGTGAATGTCAGGGTGATGAGCTGAGACTTGCTTACACAGCAAGAAATTTGTTCATTTTAAATATTTTTCTGACTTAACTCTGAACCACACCCCTTTACGTTAATTATGTGCATTTGGATTTAAAAAAAAAACAAAAAAACATTGACTGCAGATGACTAAGTCCTTGTTTCTCTTTCCGTTTTTAAAAATACCATCAGACATTTTCAAGTCTGTTTGCTCTAGTCATGTGAATGCACCTGTTCTTGGTGTCACAGCTAAGCTATTTGAACAGCAATTAAAGATATCCATAGCAGGCTAAGTAACTGTTTAGAGTTTAGGTAGTAAAGCCCAAAAGCCAAACATGCCAACAGTTGAGCATCTAGCACCAATCTGAACAACTTGTGAATTATTTGAACTGCCATAATACCTGCTTGAACAGTATCTTGTCAACATCTTGAAAGCATGGTTTATATACTTTAAGTTTTTTTTGATTGAAACTATTTTTTCTGTTTTTCAATCCATAGTCGTCATTGCTTCTGAGTTACTATACACACCAGAGATTTTTGGTGTGTAACTTTGTCTAATAATTAAAATCTGGGAAAAACCCTACATATTGTGTACCAGAGCAGATCACATGTTGTGCAGCATCAGCTTTACAACATATGCCATCTCTAAAGCTTAACAGGAAAGTAATCCCTCCAGGAACTCGTGAACCCAATTTTTTTTTTTTTTTGCAAAGTCAATTGTTTCCAGGCATATTCCTAGACAACCTAAGGAGAAATTTTTGAGAAATGTCATAAAAATGTGGTTTTGATCTGTTCCTGTCAGTGTAGACTTTAGGTGTATTTCTGCTAGAACCAGCTATCTGATTTTGAATTTTCTTCTGCTCTGATAAAACAATTGCTGTTTACTCCTGTTGATTCTGCAATCTGTGCTCAGTACGCCCTGTCCTCAGTGTGTGCTTAAGGTGATGTTAAGTACACTACAGTAATTGATTTCCACTGTTCTCCACAGTAGCTCAAGAGTTGCCAAGGCTGTGTCACTGAACATAAGAGTCTGCTTCACATAATGATTCCCAGCTGAATGAGCTTTGAAGAACCCAGGAATTACTAGCTGGTCACTTGTACTGTCCTTATTACTCTACAAAGGGGGGACACGTGCATATTGCATACACTATGTGCTGCAAAGAGGTGTGTATACAACAATGACTGATTGCTAAACTAAAGACTAAACTGTGTCATTTTTCCTGGTCTTAGATACTGTTGCAAAAACATGTGGTCCTGAAACAGAAGGTAGTTACTTAAACTGAGAGACATAATATTGTTGTTAACTTAGTCTGTCATTTAATACTGTCAGAGGGATATCTGCTTTCGTGATCACCCCCTTAGCAGACAGTGGGGGGTTTAGAGGGGATTTAGGGGACAATATGGACAGCTATCGGCAATCTTTTCCCCTCTATCATTTTTAATTCAACCATCTCACATGAAGTTTGAGTTCCAGGTGTAACAGAACAGTGATAAAGACAGTATACGCCACAGTGTCTGGCTACCTGTTATTTAATTTGCTCTGACTTCAGCAGATTGATCATAACTTCAACCTGTGGTCTGACACTTGTACCTGGCAGGACCAGTGTTACAGAATACGGTGCTTTAGCTCCATTGCTGGGTTTCTTTTCCTGGGATATCTGGTCTCATTTCAGTCTTCCTCCTGTCTGTAATCCTCCTGAATACCCCCAGAACAGAGCAGTACAGTACAGACTGCACACGCCCAACCCCCCCCCCAATATTTCACTCTAATCCTGTCTGGTAACCACATATCTGAATGCCTATGTCAGTCTATTTCATGGCTGTTGTTAGAATAAATTATTGTAATATGCCTAAGATTGAGGCTGCTTTCTTTTTCTGTTAGAGGGTCTCATTACAGTTCTTATTGGTTACAAGTCTGTGTGTCATAGACTGTTCTGTTAGGGAACGGGACGTGGCTGTTGCTATGCTGACGCTAGGAAAATCTGCACTGCCGATGTAACTAAAGAAATCTGATCTTCATTTCCAAGAGCTGCAGCGTTTTTCTCTCCTCATTCTCGTTTATTTCATCTCACACACTGCCACACGTTTCCTCACGTGGCACGGTTGGCAGCATTTTGACATGTGGTTTTCATGTTAAAAATACATTGTTGTGGTTGGGTTCTGAGCTTGGAAAGGAGCAAAATATATAACACAAGAACAGTAATGATGCAGATCAAAGGCATCTCATCTCCATTACCCGCTTCTATTAAATAGAGCACATTTAATGTGTACTGTTATAAATCTGTCTGCACGCCCCCTAACACACAATAATGGGTCCTAGTGATCCATGTGTGAAATGTAGCCATAAGTGCAGCTTCTCTTTGAAGTAGGAACATGCAAGCAAGTGAAGTACTAAATCTGGAAGACGCCTCTGGGGACATTCTTGATGTGTTTGTTTTCTCCTGTATCTTGTGCTTTAAAAGCCATGAATAATGTGTTTATACACAGCGTGTCTTGATCAGATTTGTGTTTGAAAATATACAAATGCATGCATACATATGCGTATGCATATAAGGATGCAGGTGCTTTTTTCTGTTTTGTATTTTTTTTGTTTGTAATCATTGACCCAGAATCAGAAAGAGAAAAGGATCAGGCAGTACCACCAACATCCAGCATAACACTGACCCCAGCTGAATTCAATATAATGTTTTGGTCTTTCTTATTATATAACATGATTGTAAGTGCTTATTATTGGGCCATAGCACAATTATTTAATGAAGTGAAATGCTAAGAAATTCAGAGCTTTAGATTGAGGTGCTCTTTAGCATCATGCCTTCCTTTCACAAAAAATCATTATAAATTGGAAACAAAAAAAACATCACAGAACGATCAAATTGATAATAATACATAATTAATAATATATCGTTTTCTGACCATTAAGTATCTGGTCAGATGAGGATCCCAAACTTAAAATTCTTTTTTTTGACACACAACATGCTCCAAATATGCTTCACACTATTATTATACATAGGACTTCAATTATATAAATACACTTATTATAATTGAATATGTTTATGTATATTTCTAGTAGCATACTTAATATGTGGCAGAATAACTGATAAATATTTTTAAAAATAATACATTCATACTTCATCAACAAACTAATTCATCAGACCTTTAGATGCCTATTCGTCTAATATTTGTTGGCTTATGGTTTTTGGTACTTGACAGTGTATCCTCTTCATCCTTTTAGCCCCGGCCTCCCAATCGGCCGAAACCTAAGATGGCAGCTTCTCCTGCATCAGCAGTCAAGCTGTCAGCTAGTCGGGGAACATCTGGCGCAAGGAGGAGAAGGACCCGCTGTCGGAAGTGTGAGGCATGCCTGCGGACAGAGTGTGGAGAGTGCCACTTTTGTAAAGACATGAAGAAGTTCGGTGGGCCGGGCCGTATGAAACAGTCCTGCATCATGAGGCAGTGCATCGCAGTAAGTTCCTTGTTCATATTGCTCATATAGACAATGTTAAAGGAATAGTTTGACATTTAGAGAGATACACTTACTTGCCTTTTTTCTGAGCGTTAAATGACAAGATTGAAACCACTTTTGTGTCCGTATGTTTACTGTGAATCAGCCATCAGCCGATTATATGATATGATGATAAGAGCTGGAAACAGGGAAACAGCTAGACTGGGTCTGTCCTAAGGTAAAAAAAAATCCACCTACTAGCACCTATAAAGCTCCCAAATTAACACTTTATATCTTGTTTGTTTAACATACACAAACCCCCAAATGATTTCCTGCTGGCGTCTTGTCACAGCATGAATCTGTCAGACAATCAGTAAAGAAGTCACTACTTGGCCGAGCAATATTAAACCCCCATAAAACCACAGCTTGTCATTTTTACATTAAGCTTTTTTGTATTGCTCAAAGAAATGAGCTGTAACACATTTGTCAGTGAGCTTGTAGGTGCTGGTAGGCGGTAACAGTTTGCTGTCTGTAGTTTCATATTCAGCGTACAGAAATGAGAGTGGTATCAGTCTTTTAAGTGCATTTCCCAAAATCTCAAACTATTCCATTAATGGTTGCTTCATGGTCTTGGCTTTCTTTTAATTTGAATACCTGATTTTGGGTGTGTCCATGTGGTTGTGAGGTTGTTGCTAGGGTGTTCTACATGGTTGCTAGGGCAATACAAGGTGATTGGTAGGGTTTTTCCAGGTGGTTGCTATGGTATCTCTGAGTGGTTGCTGGTTACTATTTTCCATTTGTCTTAGTGGTGACGCTGGTAATAATAATAAAAGCAAGTAGTAGCAGCAGTAGAAGTGTTAGCAGGACTTGCAGACGGCCATGGAGAGTGTGTTTGAATGTTTCAGCACCATGGACAGAGACACGTAGAGAGGAATGGGTTTGATTGTTTCCGCAACAGAGAGTATAAGGACAACGAGGTAGATTCAGTTTACATGTCTGGCTGCTATAAAGTGAGAGAGACTTGGCATCTGTGCCATTATCCCACACTTGAGGTCTTCAGCTGTTTAGAAATGTGTGGTTTAAGCTATGCCAATATGTTTATCCCACTCTTGATGTTCACTTAGTCTGATACTGCTTCAGAGCAGTACTCAGAGCTAAGTATATGCCACAGTTTATCATCACCTGCTGTGCCACATGAGTAATGCATCTAGCTTGCTTACTAACTGACTGACAATAATCAACAAACAAGCTGGAAGTTGTTAAGTTCAGGACATACTGGATTCAGAGTGAATATAATCAAATACAAATGAATAAAAAGTTTTTAGAGCAACAATGATTAAAGTAATTAAAATAACAGAAACACAGTTTATTCTATTGTATAAATTGTCCATAACCTTAATGTAAAATATGTCTCCACATCACGTCAGTATTACATCAGTCAGATTGGATTTTTAATTTTCTGGCTTCTCAGTTTGAGTAATGTGAGTGGGCGTTGTTCTGAAATCACAGTAATATGATTGGCATCACATTTCAAAGATTGTAGTGTCCGTATGCTGTTTAGCCCACAGGTATCGTATACAAAACATTGCAGATAGATAGTGCAGCGTTGTAATGGAACCTTAAACTAATGGATATTATATAAGTGGCAGAATATGAAGTGTGGGCTAGCTAGTTTGTCAATCACAAGTTTGACCAAAAGAAATTGTTCTAAAAGAGGACAGTGATTTGACCTTATCTCATCGCCTGTGTTTTTTCTCCAGCCTGTCCTGCCCCACACAGCAGTGTGTCTTGTCTGTGGAGAGGCAGGGAAGGAGGACACTGTGGAGGATGAGGAGGAAAAATTTAATCTCATGCTCATGGAGTGCTCTATCTGCAATGAGATTGTCCATCCTAATTGTCTTAAGGTAAATTACTCAATTTTGAAATTGAAAAAAATTTGTGAAATTACTCAATTACTCAAATAGTGTCTATGTGCTCCTTTTGTTCAGGTAAAAGATTCAAACGGAGTTGTCAATGATGAGTTGCCAAACTGCTGGGAGTGCCCAAAGTGCAACCATGCAGGGAAAACAGGGAAAGTAAGCATCTGTATGGACTTCATTCTGTATGAGTCTAAATCATGAACTGATTTAAAAGTCAAATGTATCTCAGGATGTCAGAACCAGTAAAATAAAGTTGTGCTCTCTTTTTTCTAACCTTTTGGCCTCAAAGCAAAAAAGGGGGCCAGGGTTTAAGTATGCATCAAACCTTCCTGGCTCGCTACTGAAAGAACCACGCTTAAACCGGGATTCAAAAGAGGAGCCTGACCCCCCAATGGTGGCTACAGCAACTGTTACTGCTTTGACGACCACATCTGCTGTGAAGAGGAAAGCAGAGCGGGAAGAAATCCCCAAGAGGAAAGACGAAGAGCCGCCAAAAAAACGTCCTCCCTTGCTGTCTCTGGATGGTACGCCCCGACCAAGGCTCGAGGACAACCCACTAAGGAAAAAGAGGAAACTTTTTGACACCAATGATGAACCTGTCATTGTGAAAAAGAAGGTAAGAGCCTCATCTATTTGTAATCTTGTCAGTTATACTGAACAAAGTGGTGCCTCCTAGGTGTACAACATGCTTTTGAACAGATGTGTCAAAAACACACTTTAATGAGCACACTTGATAACATACCATCATAGCATCAGAACGTTGTTAACCATGAGCTGTAATATTTGTATTGCATTCAAATTTTTGTGTGAAATTAACAGCTGTAGTACATCCAGCAGGTCATGGTGCAGCAGTAGCAGTAAGCAAACAGATGTGGCTGTCAAGGGAAGGACATAGAAATCCTGAGAACAGAAGAATTGAACTGGATGAAAATATGCAAAGCACTGGAGCAGCTTTTGGGTCAAGATCCTGTGCGCATTTGCTTGCTATGCAGACACTGTCCTGGAGGATTTCTTGGACCAATTTGTCTCTATTTTTAATTAAAAAATTAGATTGAAATATTTCAGAATTTCATAAAGCCCCCTTAATTATATTGAAAATAGAATATACAGTAAAAATCAAATATGAAAAACTTTAATTAGTGTATTTTCAAATTCATCACAGTGATAAACAGACAGTTCTGACTGCTTCAAATATGATTATGTTCCTCCTCTTTCTTTTGTAGAAGAAGCTTTCAAAACCAGATGATCCCATGACTCCGAAGCTGCTGCGTCAAATCAAGACAGAGAACGATCACGGTGACGAAGACGACGATCAGGAGGATCATGAAGAAGATGGATTCCCCTTGGACAGAATTCATTTAAAGGAGAAAAACGAGTATGATGATGAGGACCAAGACGAAGATGAGGAGGAAGAGGAAGAGGAGACGCTGACAAAAGAGAGAGACAGTAGTGCAGAGGACAAAGGCAAGGTCATGTTAAGTCCTCTGCTGAGGACATCTGCAGCCAGAGAAAGTGACCATTCTTCCTCCAACTCTCCCAGAGCTGGGCCGAGCAGCGAATCAGGAGAGGCTCAGGAGAGGAGCTCTGCTCATCTTAAGGCTCGCCATCAACGGCGACGCCTCCCCAACAAAGAGCTGAGCAAAGAGTTCAACCAGGAGATTCCCAAGACGGAAGACTGTCTGAGCAACCAAAACCACGGTCCAGTGAAGACAGAGGACAGTCCGGCCAATCACAATCGACGACCACTGAAGAATGAGGATTCAGTGACCAATCAGAACCGAAAACCACTGAAAACAGAGGACTCAACCACTAATCAGAGCCGCAGGGCCCTTAAAATGGAAGAAGGTTTGGCCAATCAAAACAGACGCCCGCTGAAAACAGAGGACTGCCTAGCCAATCAAAACCACAGGCCAATAAAACCTGAGCCCGAAAATGAAGTAGAAGACCAGAAGCCTAGATGGCCTCTTAATAACGGCAGCAGCGACCTGGGCGACTGGCTGCGACACCGCGGGCGGGAGGTGAACGGCACGCCACGCGGTTACTCTCCCCTGGGGTGGAACAGAAGCACACCAATCACACCGATATGCCCCCGGCCACTCCCCTGCCGGTCACCGCCAAAATGCATCCAAATGGAGCGCCATGTGATCCGGCCCCCACCCATCAGCCCCCCGCCTGACAGGCTGCCTCTCAACGACGGTGAAGCTCACGTGATGCGACGAGAGATGTGGATGACGGTGTTCAGTCACCTGACTCACAGAGATCTCTGTGTGTGTATGCGCGTGTGCAGGACCTGGAACAGATGGTGAGTACAAGATGCACTGTGGAGTTGAGAGCACGTCTTCCACACTTCCTCACACAGCGTTGCTATGAAAGTATTTCCCGCGTGTCTCGCCAGGTGCTGCGACAAGAGGCTTTGGAAGCACATCAATCTAAACCGTTGTAAGTCCATCACGCCACTCATGCTGAGCGGCATCATCCGGAGACAGCCAGTAGCTCTGGACCTCAGCTGGACCAACATCTCCAAGAAGCAACTCAGCTGGCTCATCAACAGACTGCCAGGTAAATAAACATTCAACCTGAAAACCACTGCACTGTGTTTGTGTTTTATAAACAGCCAGTAGATGAGATAAGATGCAATTTTGGAAGGAAATGAGAGAGCTCTGGTATTTGTGTGTGTTAAATATTACATGAAGCAGGGGACAAAAGGGAGGTAAAAACCCCAAAATGCACTATAGCTGGGCAGGTCCTTCTGAGACAGATCTCTTTTTGAAATTTAGTTTCTCCCTACATAATTATTGTATGTTATAAAAATTAAGTAATGGAATGAAATGAGGAACTAGTTTCTTAGTGGTTCTGAAAATGAAAAAATTACTCGAAAGGTAAATTATATGGATACCGGGAGAGGGTGACTCACCTTGATACAACCTTACAATAGTAACCATTAGCAGTAATGCAGTAATTTTACCAAATGAACTATGTATTTAACCAGTATGTAATATACAGGGAAATATTAAAGTTATCTAACCTTTGAGTAAATTTCCTTTTGCAGATTACAGAAAGTACTAGAGGCAGGTATGTTACTATTTTCCTGGTGCGGATGAGTATTGTCTTTGTCAAACTTTCTGAATATGAGCCAAGTGTTGCAGTAACATGCTCCCACATGGCTCCTCCATGTTGGTAATTGTATCCCCAGAGCCTCCTGAATTTAGATGGTTTACTTTGTATGATTTTTTTGTTACTCATAAATCTCTTTGCAGGATCATTCAGTTAATTAGACACGAATATTCACTGCATCTATGTCGGCTTATTTTGTGACCTCAGATTAACTAAAACTCTGGAGACAGAAAACCTGGAAAATAGGACACATTTCTTAACCAGGCTGAATATGAGATGAATCTCCAGTATATATTTAGCTTGCTATGTTGCTGCTTGTGGCCACGTAGAAAACCCCTAATGGAGTTGACAAAAGAACACAAAGAAAATGTAGCTTGACTTAACATGACGTGTTGGATGTCTTTGCTGTCCCTGCAGGTCTGCGTGTGCTGCTGCTGTCGGGATGCTCCTGGGTGGCCGTCTCTGCTCTTTGCACCTCCAGCTGTCCTCTGCTGCGAACTCTGGATGTTCAGTGGGTTGAGGGACTGAAAGATGCCCAGATGAGGGACCTGCTGTCGCCCCCAACAGATAACAGGCCAGGTACCAACCTGCTATTCACAGGCTCTGACTAAACAGCGAGAAAGTAGAGGATAACAGAGTGAGCATGACCAAGGAATAATAAATAGGAAATTAATGACCATAAGAAAAATATAGAACATCACCGGACGTATCCTGCAATTACATATATAGCGACATGAACAACTATCAAACACAAAAATCACAACAAATATCCACGTTTACCACGAGGGCTAATTCATACGCTCAGGCACACTAATACTTTGACAGTAAATGCTCTCTTTTTCTCTATCCCACTGTTAATCCCCTTCTCTCTTTTTTTAAGGTCAGTTAGACAACAGGAGTAAGCTGCGTAACGTGGAGGACCTGCGTCTGGCAGGGCTGGACATCACGGACACGTCTCTGCGTCTCATCATCCGTTACATGCCCTTGTTATCCAAGCTGGATCTCAGCTACTGCAACCACGTGACTGACCAGTCTGTCAACATCCTGACTGCTGCAGGGACGACCACCAGAGACTCGCTCACTGACATCAACCTGTCAGGTGCGAGCCTGTCTTTGTTGGCTGTAAATCTGCCTGCATCTGACTTGCTCCCTCTCATGGCTGAAACTTGAATTTATTAGATGCATTGAAGTATCATCTCTTTAGCTGAAGGATCAATACCGTTCCCCTTAAACACAAATAACATAACTTCACACTGCAACACAACATTTTCCAAAGTACATGCCTATTTTTTACTCTGCTTTCCACCTTCCACACACCAACTTGTGTCATTTCATGTCAAGCAAAGGTTGGAAAATCAACTTGGAGAGACTTAAACTTGTGACAGATACTCAATGTAGCACTCAATGTCACCTTTGTCACCTTTGGTAAAATGGTAAAGCAGTAAACTACAGTTAAATAGATATCACCTACATTTTACGGTCCTGCAGTAAATCCTCTCTTCGTGAAGATTTTAATATTCAGTTTTTGTTGAAACTGTTTCAGAGAGGTTTTGATTCAACATTATGATCATTTTTGAAAGCTGTAGTTTGTGGCGTTACTTATTGGGGTACTAAATTACATAAAAATTGATTTCACCATTTATTGGAAAGTGCAAAATTGCTAAAACTAATCAGATTGTATGCTTGTTGTCTCTCTGGAATGCCATTTATGGAAACAACTGAAAGAAAAATGCAGCTTCGCTTCCTGTTGGGTGCAGCAGTCCCAAAATACTGCTCACCACAATGAGGCCTTTGGATTTCATGCCCTAGAATATCCTAAAGGGTCGATTAATCCATGTGTGTCATAGCTTTTTGTCAGTACAGGTGACCCATTACGCATCATTTGTTCCTTTTCTTCTAACCCAATTTCTCCTTGTGCAGTCTGTAACAGGGTCACAGACCAGTCGCTGACCTATTTCAAACGCTGCGGAAGCATATGTCACATCGACCTGCGATACTGCAAACAGGTGACCAAGGAAGGATGTGACCAGTTCATCGCAGAAATGTCAGTCAGCGTGCAGTTTGAACTGATAGAGGAGAAACTGCTGCAAAAGATCAGCTAGACAGAGGACCGTGGGAGACAGTTTTGACATTTACAAGTGGTGAAGCTACTGTCCACATGGAGGCAGCAGATGACTGTGCGCTCGTGGAGAAACGGCACCGTGTCTCACAAACATCTGCAGACTACTGAACAGACACGAGGACGGCGTCCGTTGCTCTGAAGGCTGATGTAAAGGGAAGCTGTGCTGCCAAGCCAGAATGTAGAAATGGAAATCTTGTCCAGCGAAGGCAATATTGCAAAAACGTTTTTGTTGTTGTTTGCACCTGTTTATAAGTTATTTATTTCTTTGTATTGATTGTTTATGTATTGTATCATGTTTATCTTCTGGTGTTCACAGACTATTTTTTGTTCCAATGCAAAGTTTATTGCATTATAGAGTAATATTTTTGTATCAGAAAGTGTTTCATACATTTATGTGCAGTATTGATTGCACCAGTGTACAGTATCATACCATTGAAATTGATAATCAGTCGACATTACTGTTGAGCTCTTTATTGTTGAGAGGCAAAGGTCTAATGATTTGTTGCCAAACTGTAGGTTGGTAGTTTGTGTTTGTGTGGGTGTTTTTGTATTTTAATATATATGTCAGTGCCCTGTTTCTGATTGGACAAAGGTACCTGTACATTTTGTTTTTCATGAGACTACAGACAATGTTGCTCTGTCCTTATGGATGATATATGTAGAAGCAAAGTTTAAAGAGTTTATTTGCACTGATACAGTAAATATGAATACATGAATGTATTCACACATACACTCTACAGTGTACAGTGTATAAAGCCTATTTTTTCAACACTAAAATGTCCTGCGCATTCTACTAACAGCTTCTAGTTACTGGGTTATATTATATTAAGACATACCTGCATACAAAGGTGTCTGTCAGACTTCACCCTTTAGTGTTGTTGGTGCTTTGTGAAAGGAAGCGTTTTAGCGCTGCATGCAGAAAAGAAATCTGTTTACAACACAGTCAGTAGAGTTAGTAACTGTTAAATATTATAACCATCTGTTTACTCCTGTCCTTAGCTGAACTCCATGTGATTAAAAAAATGAGAGTCAGCGCTGAATCATGCCAGAAATAAAGAATCGACAAAGCCCAGGAAAGGGAAATTACATTTGCACAAATCTTTCAGTTGAGAACAGACAAGAGGCCAAAAGATAAATAGAAAAGGACTTTCTCAACTTTGTTCCACTATGACAATTTTTATATTGTATATCCCAAAATTCTCATGACCCCAGAAATTTCACTATAGCATAGTTAAGGGAATACCTTTATCTTTTATTTAAAACATGTCAAGCCAATATTGGTCTATCAGTCTAGTAAGTCCATGTCAATCTCCAGACATGGGGTCCTGCCCACAAGGTTGACAAATTGTGTTTTAGGGCCAAATATAGTAAATACAGAATAAGATGAGAGGTTCACAGGCACTATATGTCCATACACCCCATACTGCAAGACATCTTTCCCGAAAGATTTGTGAAAATGTAAAAGTGAAAACGGATTTTGTTTATTCTTTATTCTTAGTCACAGATTCTTTATATCAGGGTTGTTTTCTTTAAAATTGTTTCTTAAAAGGTTTATTTTTTATGACTTTTGTTTTAAAAGTATTGGTCTCACTGTGCGCCTCTATTCATCATCATAATATTTAAAGTGATAAAGAAATCGCAAATTTTGCTATTGGAACTTGTCTAATAAAATTTCAGGCTCTGCGGTGTAACGATTCAGTAGATTTGCATTTTTCTTGATCTTAAAACTAAACTTTTTTAAAATAAAGTCTTTCGAAGTTTTTTGTGTACCTTTTGAATAGCAGTTGATACAGTTCAGTGGATGGGTTTACATTTTAATTGTATTTGTTTGTTTTTTATTAGACAACCATGTCTCCATAACATATTTTAGTACATTACTGTAAATGTTCTGTGTACATACTGTACATGTAAAGCCTCTAGGAAAAGTTAAGTCAACCTTTGAGATATTAAAATTCATTTTAAATACTGAACCGTGTGTGTGGTTTCCGTACTTTGGCTTTTAGCCCTGCTTTGATTTTGGTGACCCCCTTCGTTACCATGGTAACAGCAAGTGTGATTCAATACTACAGCCAACACTGTATGAGCAGCAGCTTTGTCAGAAAAATACAACAGAACTGATGTATCTGTTTACAGTGACACCAAACAAACACACGCTGCAGATCTGAAAACTTACACTTACAGTTACAGAACATAAAGACCTTGAATGACTAATGCAGAGAAGGTGCCTCCATTGATGGAATTAAAAGATGGGGTTTGATTACCATGACGATCTTCAGGATTCTAACTTTCAGCTTTTGGATAAATAAAGAACATGATTTATGGTCATACTGGAATATCGCCGTCAGTAGTCAGTAATTTTGCAAGTGAAAATTTACAACATGCCAGCCTCTGTTGGCTAAAACTGAACATCATCAAACTAAATGTAC
>NW_019524862.1:70273-153675 GCF_002814215.2 Seriola lalandi dorsalis
TTATGAGATGCATATACTGTGAAGTCCTAACCCAAATATCAATCAATCAATCAAAGGCATGACGTTTGGCACCTTACACCCTCCTGCGTGTGAGACGAGACGACTTGGTGCATGTGGTGTTCGGATTAAAGAATTGACATTTTCTAGAAACGTGTAAGTCTCTTTTTTTTTTTTCTGATATTGCACATCCTAAAGAACACTGAGGGAGATAACACTGTGTCATGTGGCATGACTGTGTAAACCATATTGACTCTAACCCTGGGATCTTATATATTTTATTTATTTTTTTTTCATCACACTGTTTCCCTTCAGCACACAGAAAAAACCCGATCCACTTCAAGTATCCACGCGACCTCCTCCTCTCCTCTCCTGTGAGTAAAATCTAAACAGAGAATGGAGAGTAGAAAGTGATGGCAGCGGGGTTCTGCTGTGTGTTTAACAGAGCTAAGAGAGAAAGAGTGAGTGTCCCGGTGCAGCTGAAGATGGCCCACCAGGGAGGAGAAGTGGGACTGGAACATGAGTTAGTAAGAGGGGATCGGGGGCTGGGGGGGGGAGACAAACCGTGGTAGGCCAGAGGCAACAGTTTGGTTTCAAAGACCGGGAAGTTGCTCGCGCCTGCTGCAGCATTAGGCCCTGTGAGACGTCATGCACGGCAGTACATCCTCAGTGAGAGATTCAGGGCTCGGGCCACGTGCACGCCTGAGGGCTGCTCTGACGCGCACACGCTCAGAGTTTTAAGACTTGAAGACGTGCACGGCCCGCACTACGTACTGCCTGCAGATGGGGCACTCGCTCATCCTCTTTCCGCATTTGGTGCAGGTTACCATGTGACCACATTCCAGCAGCACACAGTCGATGATGGCATCCATGCAGATGCGACACAAGTTTTCGTCAGCCGCCAGCTGAGCTTTGACACCATCTGTGGATGGGAATATGAAGTTAACATTAACAAAGCTTCTCTATAAGGCTCATTAACAAACAGAATGGAGTTCAGTGATGTTGTGATGGGAACTTAAGCTCCTACGCCTGGAGTTACCACATCATTCACCTGTGCTTGGTAATGAGCAGCCCATTCACTCCTCTAAAGCTCTGCTCTCCAGTAGGTTATAGCAGTCATTAAACGTCCAAATCTGTTCGCTTTTATTTGGTTTTCTACTAAAAGGTATTCATCAGAAAAAGAAAATATGAGGTAGGAGTGTGTCATCACAATGTATGCCATGAAACAAGTAATTTCATCCTGCCATCTATCAGTAACAACAGCCTTAAATTGAACCTCAACTTTTTAGCAAACGTGGACAAGAAGTCCTTTTGTGAGAGGAAAACTGTTGGTGAAGATCATGTGATATGGTTGAAAGCTACACACATCTACTTGGTGGACATGTTCATGAGAATGTTTTATCAACAGCATTAAATTAGCTTGTTTCAAACTAACTGCTCTTATAACTTGCGGCCGCTGACACCAAGGCCAACATGAGCACGTGAACCTTACCATCTAGATGTAACATTTACAATAATAGAGACTGTTGCTTTTATTTCAAGACGACGTGAACAAAAAAAAAAAAGTCATAGAAAATAGGCACAAAAAAATAAAAAAAAAGTTCTCATGTGCCACAAATCAATCATCACTCTGGTTTCTGAGAGTTAAACGTTTGACAGCTGACTGATCAGCTCACTGGCCTAAATCTGGCTCCTGCTGCTCACATCTTTAAAAAGCCGATGTCTGCTGTCCCTACATGTCTGACTAATTGTGGGCTAAGTGGACTAATATGATCCTCAAGCCCTTCAATATCAACAAGAGCCTCTGGGAAGCTTGACAGTGTAATTACACCTGATGGAGGCATGCTGCCGCTCAAGTAACATGATGACTCATCAAAAGGTAAAAGCTCTTAGGAGAGCGCGTTAATGACAGAATGAGAGGCTGTCCTCCACAATAAAATGAGATGATGAACACTGGAAAAGAAGCACGGGTGACAGGACGTGGAGACACCGAATAAGACAGGAGCTAATGACTTGAGTGACCATAATGTGATAATATACAGGGTGATATAAAAGGGTCAAGTGGGTGAAAATGGCTGCAGCATGCCTTCACTGTTTACTGCCTTGGGATGATCAGTGCGATGTACAATATTGGTTCATGGAGGAGATGCAGAAGGTGCTGTAAAGTGGCTTTTTATAAAAAACATCTTACCTCCAACACCACTGTTGCAGAGAGGTGGAGGATATGCAACCACTTTATAGGTAAGAATGGGCAGTAATGAAGAGAGTCTATTAGTTTAGGAACAGTGAATAAGCCCTTTAATATAAAACAATGTTGAAGCAGGAATCAAAACAGATTTATTCTATTTATTCCATGAGTGGGAGCTAATTGTATAAGTAAAAGCATTAAAAAGGCAATGTTATATATCACAACTACAAATATGATAATCAAAAGCACAATTACCTGCAGTTATGCTCACATTTTCCACTACAAAAAAAAAAAAACAAGGAGAAAAAGTTATTCTTATCATACAAGAACAGCAGAAGTCACAACACTTTATACAATTTAGATGCAAAAATGAAAAAAAGTCATATCGAAAGTGCTTACTGGATTTCCTGTTTTGCTCATTTTCTCTGTAGAGTCGATGCACTCGCTCCAGCAGCTCCCACTTCTCGCAGCAGCCGGAGTAATTGACAAAGTTCCTGGCGAGAATCTCTTTGAGCTGGCGGACGGAGAGGTTTTCTATCGCTTCTTCATTGTCCAGATCAGACAGCGAGGCCCTGATCCTCCTCTGTGTCGCCGGACTGACCTACAATTCACACGGGAAACAGAGCAGCGGTCACTAAATGAGCAGCGGGGACTGCACTCTTTCACTGCTGCTATAGAGACCGGCTGTTCGGGTCAGTAGATGTGTAAATACAGAAACATCACACCTCCATGATATTTTCAGTGGGCTCCAGGTTCAAGAGGGACGCTGTTGGAGTATCCTCATGCTCCTGTGTGGGTGGAAATCAACATACTGAAGTCAATTTAAGTCCGTTTAAACTCCCATAACAGCCTTTCCCTCACTGCACAGCCTGTTAAAACACTGTAAATCAAATGATGTGTAAAAAATGACCAATATACCTAATTCCAGATTTGAAGCTGCTGAACTGGAAAGAAATATACTTAATGTCTTTGTCTCATAAGGATGATCACTTCCTTTTCATCAAGAAAAAAAAGCAAATTAAAGTACACCCTGGTCCCCGGTGCTTCTCTTACAACATGCCTGATTATAATATAGAATTTCTTCTAGCTCTGTTATGACTATCAATGCCATGATAAATAAAAGACTTCAGAGTTATCTGGGATCTAATGTTTAAATTGCAACTGCTCAGATGTCTAATGAACAAATGGAGATGTTTGAACACGGACTCAGCTGCTCTTATCTCAGCAGTTAATTATTCTCTTTGAAGGTGGAGGTCAGGAATGTGCTGGATGAAAGGAGAATAAATGGAGCTATAGAATAGTTCTGTAGTATCTCTGTAGTATCTCAGCCATTTCTGAGCTTTGAAAAGAAAATAGTCTCTTTATTCTTTTATCTTCTTGACAAAAGAGAGCTTGTGAAGAGATTAAATAAACTCTAACTGTATGATATCATGATATCATGCTTGAATGCAGAGTCTCTGTTTCCGTACCGTAAAAAGTATTTTTTTTTATTTTAAAAACAGTTTCTCCTGCCATCTGTTTCTGTCTCCCTCTGCTTCAGCACATTCACGCAGATTATCAGCCTCCTCGAATGAAGATGTGTTAATAATGTATCCGTCAGCGTCGCGGTGCTAGATGCCTGCCCTCGCCCAGACATCATGCTTTCACTCTGACTAGACTCCTCAGAGACAAAAAGATGAGCAGCGGCCTTGACACAAGCAAAGTGCCAAACCTCTGCGGAGCAAAGTTTTTTGACTTGATGTTCGAGCCGCTTCAAACATATGAAAGTACTAGAAAGCACTCAGAGAGTGCATACTCGTGTCAAGGCTGCTAAATTTGTTGCTTTAATAATAGAACTTATTCAAAAAAAGTTTCATCTGCATCAAAATATACATGGTGATTGACAATGAAAATTGGTTACATGAGCCAGATTTCTTTCCTGTACTGCAGTAGTTAGAATCTACACCAACATCTAATCTCTTGTTCACTGGTCCACAACCGGTCTGATGCCAAATATCACTAAAATCTGAGGCCACATACCAGAATAATAATAATAGAGTCTTTATGTCTTTAATATTCATCCCTTTAGTGGAGCTATAAATGTTCGTCATGTTTTAACTGTAGAGAAATCACAATATAGTGACGAACATTTAGCAAGCTAGATTTCCATTATTTTCAAATGATTTAAATGTTACATTTTTTCTTGTTCCATTATCTTGTCAATCACCATTTGCAATAGACTATTAAACCTGTTTCAAGGCAACTGATCCAGTTAGATTATTTATTTATTTAATCTGAATGGCAGAGTACACGATTGCCACCAATATCCCAACATCTAAATCAGAGAAAACTCAAAGGAATTGGTTCATTTTACGAAACTATGTCCAACAAAAACCACATTGCAGATGTTTCTGTTGTTGAACCTGTTAAGAGTCTCTTCTGCAGAAGCTACATACATGTATCACAGTAGGCAGGATGATCTTATATCCTATACTTACATCACAGATTTGAAATCTATTTGGATTTCCAGACTGTGTTCCTAATTTGGGTTTATTTTTATGTTTCAATAAATATTATCAAGTAGTTTTTGTTTGATACAAATGAACTGAGATACACAATTTTCTTCTTCTTGTTGTTTGCAGTCTACATACGCACATTTGTGTTTGGTTGATAGAATAAATAACCCCGGAGAATCTTAAAGCCTAGATGTGCCACAAACTAAGAGGAGGAAAAAAAATAAATCATACAGAGAGATTATCTACAGGGGCATGAGAGGAGGGATGTGCTGTAGTGTTTCTGTTGTTTAGTTGCAGCTGTGACGCTGTGGGGAGTTCTCAACCTGTGTGGCTGTTACATAACAGACTCAGCCCATGTAACAGACCTAAAAAAGGCAAAGGGCTTAAGCTGCGTTGCTGGCTGGTCTGAGAGCTCACACATATACACACACACAGAGCTACACACACACAGCTACACACACACACACAGAGCTACACACACACAGCTACACACACACACAGAGCTAGACACACACACACACACACACACACACACACACACACACACACACACACACACACACACACAGAGCTAACACAGCTGTTTCCAGCTGTCACGTGGACATGAGACCAGCCAGTAATGCAGAGCATTCTTCAATGTCAGAGGAGGGAAAACAAATCTACAAATGTAGTAGCTTTTCAAGGAGAAACACTTCATTCAGAACAAAGCACCATGACACCAAAACATAAAAAAAATCCACACGGACGGAAAAAAGAGAAAGAATAAAGCATGAGATGAAATGAACGAAATAAACTGACTGACATCTAAAGAAATGCACGAGAGGGCGTTTGTTTGTCAGGGAGTTGAAAGGAAGAGGCCTTCTCCTGACTTAAAACAGTCAGACTGAAACTTGTAAATAAGTTGATTTCACCTTTGAAATTAATTATCTTGGATAGAATGAGGACAGATGTGAAAGAAGTATGGCATATGGAAATTAGTGAATGAGTGAGTGCATGTGCGTGTGCGTGTGGCTGAGCAGTGCACAGTGTTAGCTCTGCGTGCAGACACACACTAAACATCAGCTGTGTGTTTCCACACGTGCACACGCCATCAGACCTGGCTGGTGGTCCCTGAGCTGTCACTTGGGCTGAGCACGTCTCCCTGAGAGGCGGAGAGGACCGACTGTTCAGAGGTGGAGCGCGTGGCGGAGGGGGGCGAGGCGGCGCGGGAGTGGGGGAGGGAGTGCAGACTGTCTGTGTCATCTCCCCCTTCATCTTCCTCCTCGTCCTCCTCCTCTTCCTCCTCCTCCTCCTCCTCCTCATGTGTGTCCTCTTCTTCCTCCTCTTCCTCCTCGTCCTCCTCGTCCTCTTCCACCACCGTTCTCTGGGTCTCCCTCGTCCCCTGATGACAGAGCACCAGGTCCACCAGGTCCTCTTTTTCCCTGCATGTGTCGGTGGGGATGTTGCGCAGCAGCAGGTACTGGCGCAGGTCTTTCACTCGGAGCTGCATGAGCCGAGGCCGCTGGAAGGCCGTGCCGCGCAGCAGGTGGCAGGTTGTGCAGCAGCGCAGGTTCTCCTGCAGCACTGAGCACAGGGCGCAGAAACTCTTCTTACAATCACAGCAGATGTGCTGTGGAGGGAGGAGAGGAAGAAGAACGTGATGTGATCAGCGATTCCTTTTCTTCTCAGTGAAGCAACCAAACATCTTTAAAGCAATTTCCTCTTCAACACCATCATCATTTAAGAAACTGTGTTTTCCATTATTTCTTAGTAGGCCCTGATCTGTTAGCATATTAAACTATTTAGCCTCCATGTCACTTTTGATTAATGAATTAACCATGTACTGATGGATTTAACTGATTTGATCTCTAGAAAATAGGTCATTTGATGGAGCTGAGCACGCTGCAGCTGCTGCTAACATTGTTTTAATTTGAATAATTCATCAGCCCACGGTTTTACTTGCAAGATATTGTTGATAAAGACTGAGTGATAAACCAGTACATTTATTATTATTTATCATTTATTAACTTTCAGTGGAATTGTTGCAGAATATTTTATTTTGTTATCATTTCACTAAATGACTTTGTCTGAATGAATCACTCTGAGCAAACTGTAATTAAAACTAAACTAAATGAGTTACTGAGGCTTTTGTTTTACATGTAACTGATTGGTGGAAAATGGACCAACGATATTTGAAGTAGTTGATGAAACCAAACAAATGCCAAACATCTGCATGTTCCACCTTGTCAAACGAGTGAGGATTTGCTGCTTTTTCTATCATTGTAAACTTCATATTTTGGGGTTTTGCACTTTTGTTTGAACAAAAACATTTTGAAGACCTTGGGAAATGTAAAAAAAAATGTAAAAAAAAAGACACCAGAGAGACCGTAAAGCAGCGACACAAATCCATCACAATGACTCATCCTGTGTGCTCAGTCACTTTCTAGGAAAGAGTAAAGAAAAGAGAAATAAACTGTCTATAGCTGCTGGTGATGTTTGACATTTTACAGGCTTAACACTGTCTCCTGATACAGAGCAGCTGAGTAGATTGACACTTCAAATGGGCAGGAAAGCAGGTCGGCCACGGCTGTAAACATTTTCTTATCACTACTGCACATATATACTCTGGTCCAGCAGAAGCACATTTCCACCACAACAGATACTTTTCTTCAATCGTTTGCTGTTAATCCCCCGGCGCGTCTTTTTTCATACTATGAAAATATCACGCTCAGACACAAAATGTGTGTAACCGGGGAGTCGACCCACCGTCAGAAAGGCAACTGGTGTGTGGATGATGATAGAGCGATCTGAAGCCAGGCACTGCAGCACTCAGATACACTCTGTCATTAAACTCTGACACATGCAGCTGTGCAGAGACCCTCGGAAACACCAGCATGAAAACACACTGTATGGTGCATGTTCTTAAAGGACCAGACTGTGTCTTATTTACATTGCTAACTTCAACTTATAACTTCAAGCAGTGGTGGATTGAGTCGTCACATGCTTGAATGAAATTACCAATACAACACTGTAAAAACTCTCCATGACATGTTTGCCCTTATTTAAAATCCCTTGAATTAAAAATGTGAAAGCAGCATTTTACTGTTTATTTAGTCACTGGTTCCCAACCCAGCATTCAGGCTCCTCCAAAGAGTCACAAGATGAATCTGAGGGGTCATAAGATGATAAGACGAAACACTAAGTTCTCCAACACAAACCTATATATTATTATAGTTTCTTTTTTTGCTTTTGTTGTGAAATGACAGATACTTTTACCTCTTTGTGCATGATGCAGTTATTTAAATGAAACAATCTGAGAAGTTTAGGAAAAGAAAAATCACTCCACGGTGAAACTGACAACTAACAGACAACTGAAATGTAACAGTAATTTATATAAAGAGCATTAATGTGAAATCTTTATCTGAAAAGGCGTTCACTATAGTAGACATTAAAATGTATTGGGGTAAAAAGTACAATATTGGTTGCAATAATCAGAAACAATCGAGTTAAGTACAAGCACCTAATATTGCACAATAGTTGACTAAATGTTCTTAGCTCCTTTCTACCACAATGACTTCAAGACAGACATAGTTGCAGAGACTTTAAACTTTCCCAGTGAAGAACTTGCTTTATATTTGCTACATTATACATACGTGCTGTGCTGTACATGATCATCCTGTACCTGTTTGTGACTGTATTCTTAGTACAGCCTGAGCTTTGCTTGCTGACTGTTCTATTAATGGCTCTGTTAACTCTTAAAGAGGGCGTTACTGTAAAGCAGCATGGATGCTCAGCCAACCTGCTCTGTATAAATAAACTGCAGATAAATAAATATGTATTGTGAGAGTGAGATTTCAGTGTTTTGACCTCCCCCACAAAAAAAAAAAAAAAAAAAAAAGGGAAAGTCATGAGTTACATCTCGCCAGTGATTTAGCCGAAGAAGAATAACAACATACGACATTTAGAAATGTGAAAAGGATCATGTTTGGTCTAATATGAGTTGACTATAAAATATAACATGGATTTGGTTCACACCGAAAGGCGAGAAACATCATTCTCACGTGAACCAAATCCATGTTATTACATTAAAAAGGTCTGTCCAGCAAGTGACTCAGTAATTATGGATGTCAGTGTTTCCCTGAATGCACCATGAATGAGGAGTCCCTCTAACAACTGCACGCAATGATTACATAATTCTGTCACAAAAATGAAAAAAAAAAAGAAAGAAAACGCTGACTAAATGTGGAATGTGAAGGATTACTCAAGCAAGTCCCCAGCCCAGTCTCCGACAGCTGATTTTTATATAGCACTGACACTGGGGGGGGGGGGGCAGCTTTGGAAAATGATCAGTGAATACTTTTATTTAACAGACAAGAACATGCAAACCCCACTGGTGTGGTCTTTTGACATCACACTGTAGGAAACAGTTTCTACTGGGCTGCTCTCTGAAAGCATGTGGACTCTTGTTTACCTTGCGTCTGAAGACAGAGAAGGCCAGACCGCAGGCCTTGCACAGCTGTCCAGCGCTCCCTGAGCTGGTGGGGGGGTAGGTGGAGTACCCAGCGCTGGGGGCGAAGCGGAAGGGCCCCGCCCCTGCTCCAAACCCCGGCTGCTGCGCCCGCACCGTGCCCGTGCCCATCACCTCGTTCAGCAGCCCACAGCATGACGCCCACATGGACGATGCCCCTGCCTACGGAGCACGCACACGTGCACGCACGCACACACACACACACACACACACACACATACACACAAAAAACTTTCATCTTTCACAGACTTTTAAAAGGGCTTATTAATTTATACCTCTGGCATCATCATGTTACATTTCCTCCCTTTTTTATCCCTTTCACAGCTTTAAGGTTGGGAAAATCATCTTAATCCCCCCTCTCTGACAGCATCATATGTATTCTGCATCAGCTTGTTCCAGCTCTTCATTGAAACTAAATTATGTTTCTACTTAGTGAAATATTCAAACCATGGGCTAGATATTTTTCTTTTTATTGCTGCACCGTTCCATCAAATGGAAATCATCTGTATGTCTTGTGAATCGTTTTATTCAAATTTCAGGGCGACATCTTTGACTTGTTTGTAGATTTTGGGATCTCCACCAGAATTTAAAATGACTTTCAGAGGGTCTGAACAAAGTTTGTATATGCAAGTAATATGAAAACTATTTTCATCATTTATACATCATCCAGTGAATAATAAACTATGATTAAATTTGTTATCCTGCTACACTGCAATGCACTAATCCAATAATCACCTATTCATTTCCCTGTGTACATAAAAAACAGCTATTATCATGTCAACCATAAACCTTTAAGATCATTAAATGATGTTTTATTCCTACCTTTTCTACAAAGAGCACTGTCTTTTACTGTATTATCTCTGATTGAAGATCACCTCTAGTGTCCTTTTAGGAGAATCATCTGTAAATAAAAACAGCTAAATGAGTTTTTTCAGTCGTGTCTGCAGAGTTCCTCACCAGCTGCAAACAGCCCCAACAACCTCCACCATGAGGGGGAGGGCAGCTTGTTTACTGCCTGAGAGGCAAAATCCAGGGCCAAAAAAGTCAAAGATTAAATGATCCGCTACTGGTTGCAAACCTTGAACACTGCGAGTGCATGGTAATAACTGAAGGCGACTCAGATGAACATTTTTTTAACTCAGAAGTTTCCCTATCTGGGTTTTGGCAGTTGGACGTTGGAGGACATGGTGTGGTCGACTTTTAGTGAAGGGATCAAACTGAAACCGTGAAAGTGAGGGGGACGTGCCCGACAGTGGACACGACGTCCCTTGCAGCGTACTGTCTAATACCCGTTCACCTGGACTGAGATCTGGAGACCGTCGCAAATGATTCGTATCATTTTCATACTCAAACAATTCACCATCACTGTGTGAATTTCCCTTTCATTGCTCACCTTTCTGTATATCAACAAACTATTAGAAAATATTCTTATTACTATCATGAAGCTGATTTGAGCCACACTGTATCACCCAGCCCTGTGCTCTACAATCATCATCATACATAATACCCAAAATGGCTTGAGGAGATAGTCTCTCTTGCTACAGGGTTAAGAGAGAATAACGAGAATGAATGAGAAAGAGAGAGGAGGGGGAGAGATACTGAGCAGCACATTATTGAGAGTGCTCTTTAAGAGTCTTTGAGGTTAGAGATAATTAGACTGAAGTAGACTCTAAGAGCTCCTATTAATGATGTTCTCCAAAGAGATCCGCGGGTTAAATTTCACAGTCACTGCATTATTTTATACAATCTGATAAACAAATGTGGCAAGTAGAAGCAGAGGATGTGCGAGGAGTCTGACCCGCACAAAAAATATTCCTGTGAGTCAAATGGGAAGATGTGGACGTTATGTTGCCTCTCTATGTCTCTATGCAAAACTAGCTTTGAGTTGGTTTACTCGGCCCGTAAAAAAGTTGAGGACTGCGAGAGGCCACGCGGTTAAGAATCAGTCAGATGTGTTTGCTGACCACAAGACTGGGCAGAGACAGGGAGCAAAGATGGCGTGATGGGAGCCACGGCTCCTTGGAGCATACTGATGAGAGGAGGAGGGAGGGGGAGGAGAGCGAGGAGAGAATATGTCTTCTGTTGTTCCCCGGCCTCCAGAATCAATAGCTGACATGAGCATAATGTAAGCCCTCTGTGGTTCCCGGCTCTATACGGGAAAACAATGGAATTCACAGGGTCCTGCCACATCTCTTCTTAAGGCAGCGCTCTGCTCCGACTTGTCACAAACACCCTGTGATCTGACCTCACCCATCTGCTTAGGGATTCGTTATGTAATCTCAGGAACGAGGCACTACTATATGTGGAGTCACGGCGAGCAGGAGGAGGAAGGTCTGCCCCCGCTGCAGTCAGTTCAAATCTTTAAAAACCTTGTTTTATCTGAGTAACAGGGCAAAACTTCAAAATATTCAAGTTACAGTGACAGAAAATCAGCAAAAAGCCTCAAATTGAAGCAAATGTTTAAATCAAATTGATTATCAAAACTGCCATCAATTAATATTCTGCCAATCGACTGGCTGCATGTAGTTCTTCTCCTCCTCAGTTAAATCTACCACAAGCAGCTCACTCCATCGTGATGTAGGCTACTCCCCAAGCGTTATGCACGTAATACGGTGCATAACAAGTGGAATTAATCGCCTGAGGCTCAAACTTGACCTGATGTTCAACTGCTAAAAAGTCTCCCAGGTTGGATAGAGCCTCCCTCATGAGGGGGTGAGGCCACTAAAAGGAATATTACTGCGTTTACTGCGGGACGAGGAGCCGCTGCAGCCTGCCCATGAAATCAGTCTCATCTGGCTCTGAGCCAGCAGCACGAGATCCCTCTGTCACTTCAATTAGCACACTGTAAGCTCTGCGGGCAGGGAGTCCCGAACAAACAAGCGACAAGAGCAAACATCACATGTAGTGAATGCTTTCTTGCGTGTTAGTCAATGCATGAGTGCCGTCTCAAAAATCAAATCAATACACCTTAAATGACAACTTTGACTATTTCATTTGTTTTTATTTGCTCTGTACATGACACACGCTTTAGTGATGATCAGAACTTCAAGTGCTTAAAATGTCTATAAATATCAACCGGATTAAGTGAACTGTGGATATTTTATTTCATCTGGCAGCTCTTCACCTGTGTGTTACGTTAACGTTACTCAACCTATGAGCGAGAGAGGAAGAAGAGTGAGCAATAAAGTGAGTGTGTCCCTCATTGACTCCAGAAGTTCTGTTTACCGCCATATGAAGCAGCGGGATCAGAAACTGAACTAAATCACGCTCTGTCCGTCAAATCTCTTCGGAGTGTGTGTATGTGTGTGTGTGTGTGTGTGCGCGCGCATGTTGCGAGCATCAGTTATATGCGGTTATATACGTTAAACTGTGGCAGGCAAATTCAAGTTAGTATTAATTTAATACTATACAAATAATAAGAAACTACATCAATGGGAAAACAAGTAAAATATTGTCTTAACATTTGCAAAGGAATGAGCGGCGATCGTGCAGAGGTGGTCTCGGTCACATGTGGCCATTTCTTTTAGCAGCGTGAATGCAAATGCATCCTGGGCCACATTAAAGGAACGCCTACTCTACTGACGTCCTCTGACACAGTCTGATCAATCCCGCCAATTTCATAGGCCCTGTTCAGACCTGGTGTTAACATCCGTCTCGGATGATCCGATCACAAGTGGACAGCTCTCAGTTCGTCAGTTCACACCTGCCTTTAAAATGCGTGTCCACATGCATCTCGATTGACCACTTGTGATCGGATGTCACTTCCTGCTTCATATGCAAATAAACAGGTATGCGTTGTCGAGCGAGTCGATCCCCACAGATGTTAAAATGTCCAACTTTACAGCAGAAATAAACGTGTTTACAGCCTAATTTCCTAATTTATATATAATTCACCTGTTTAAATTTCATTAAAGCTTAAAGTTCTGCATAATTGAGGGCGTGCTGCTTTGAGTGACAGACGGGTGAACCTATGCTTGCCACAAGATGCCATGATGGCGATGACGGAACGGCCCACTCTGAGCTTCAAAACCACTCTTCAGAAACCTATGGGTGACGTCAAGGAGGTCTATGTTGTGAGAGAGAGGGAGAGCGAGTGAGAGAGAGGGAGCGAGAGTGGGGCACGGAGGGGTTATTTGCATATAAAGCCAAGAAGTGAGATCCGATCACAAGCGGTCAATCGAGACGCATGTGGAGACGCGTGTTAAAGTCAGGTGTGAACTGACGAAACTGAGAGCCGTCCACCTGTGATCGGATCACTGAAGACGCGTGTTAGCAAGTACAGTTTAGCTGTCACATCTTTATATTCACCACTGTCTGACCACTTAAACTTCGCCTCTGGAAATACTGGGTTGTAATTATGCATTTTGTCATCGCAGTCACCTCTGGGCACTTTGAATGTCAGGCATCGGCCAAATAATTGAGTTATTTCTCACAGTGCTGCTGGAATGTGATCAGCAAACAATCCAGACCCAATGTGGGTTTGCACAAACAAAACCCAAAGTCACCAAGAGGGGAGCACGGCAAAAAGTAACTGTGGCACAGATTTGAACAGGAAAAAGCCACAGGGGAGGGAAATCAGCAACATTCAGGCCTCGTGTTGACGAACAGTAAACTGACCTCATAAAATGAGCTTTTGAGGATCAGATCTCAAAGACTGTACCGACACAGACAAGTGGAACCATATGGGACGGGACCAGATAGATAGGACCTAAATGGGTCATATGGAGATTGAGAGTGTTTAACTGGAACTGAGACGAGTCTGAAATGGAGCGATAACGCTTTCTACCTTCCTCTGAGCAGGTGACTTCTCATGTGGTTCTGTGCATCGGCCGATTTATTTTCTGCTGAAAAGTTCCCCGTCGCAGACAATACGTGAAACTGTTCCAAACATAACCAGAGATGGTCGACTGATGTGATTAATGCCACCTAATAACAATCAGGTGCCGTGATAGTCTGATGGTTTACAGAGCATGACTACTGGCATCCACAGTTTGATTCTGACTGTGGGTCTTTGTGCATGTCATACCCCAATCTCTCTCCCCATGATTCCTGTCTCTCTACCCTACTAAAAAAAAAAAAAAAAAAAAAATCATAAAATCAGATATTGGTATGAACCAGTCGTGCTCACTGAGTTGCAACACTGTCCACCATGTTAAAATAAACCTATTTAAGGGGAACTCCGCCAATTTTACACATCAAAGTTTGTTTACAGGTCTCGGGGAATACTACTGCATGTGTGACAAAAGTTGTTTAAAGCCTGATAAATTGCCTCATGTGGCTACAAAGGACGACATCTCTGGTTCTGCTGCATTGATTTCGATCCTTTTTTTCCACCTTAAGTCCGACTATTGGAATGCGACGCTAAATCGATGGTGGATCGCTCCGTCTGCGTACGGTGTAACAAAATATCTGATGGTTGACAAATTCTGTCTCACGGCATTCATCAGCCCAACCCCAGTCTCTGCATTTGCAATGATCTAAGCGATCAATACGCAGACATACACCAACTGAGAGTATTATGATGCTTTCAGTGTAAACAACTGTGCACTATCATACATTTTATATAGAGCGTCATCAATCACTATCTTTCTATCACCCACTGTCTCTCTCTCACATTTCATTTCCTCTTTCTGTCGGGTGAATCTCGCTCCTGTTTTTCTCTGGCATCAACTGGAAATGCCACAAACACTGTGATAAGTGAATTCAGCCGCCTGACGGTTTAGACTGGGGAGAAATATTATTAATAGAAATTATATCAGAGAAATTGTCGCCTTTCGTCATTTGTCTAAAACGATAAGACTCAAATGTAATATTTCACTTAAACTGCACATTACTCAATCGTGCGCTGGATGTACATGATTCAGGGATGTCTGCTGGAGCCGGCAGACGTCAAACCCACTGAAGTCTGGAGAGATATGCACATAAAATTCAAGCGGCTACCAGCTAAGTTTGGATTTGTGTCTGCGAAATAACAGATTTACACAGTTTACTCCAAGGGCAGAGGATGACTTGCGGAGGATTTAGCCTGTAGAATATTTTAGGTGCTGCAATACAAACAGATATTGACTGCTGTGGAGATTGTCCTGCAATATTAAAACATAACTGGACTGTTTCACAACCACCGCCAGGAATCTGCCGTGCCCTCTGGCCTCTCTTTATAGCTTTAGACTTCTTCATCCACTTTAGGAGTCAGCCCTAAGTGAGCTTGGTCTCATTTGGAATAAAGTATGATCCACTGTGGTACATCCATGCTACATCTTATCATTCCAGCAGAGATTTGCGAGTGTGTGCGTCCATGACGTACAAGCGTGTGCTTATTGTCGACGGGGAAAATGAAACGGTAAGAGGATTTTGAATGGAAAGTGTATCAAAATCAAACACTCATTTTGAAATATCATAGATCGAGTCATAGGTCCATCCCTGATTAAAATGGCATTGATAACACGTACTGTATGGCGGAGATGTATGCTTACACAATTCAGCCAACACCGCCTGTGCCACAGGGGCAGAAAAGCTGCTTTTCAATTTAAAGCAGATTAGTCAATAAAAACACTGAGTCCATTTTGTCTTCCTGGGACACAGTGATGATGATGATGATGATGATGATGATGATGATGATGATGTCCCTTAGGCAAATTAACTGCGCTGTCCACCAGAGTTAAGCACCTCTGCACTCTTGCCTTCCACAATACTGTCATAAACTGTATTCAAATGTTTGACGTACCACATGCAAAACTTTACACAAGCATTCATTGTGAAGAATGAGGCTGTTCAGTGTCACAGTATTGTTGCGGCCACCGTCATATCTTATGAGCTCAGGTAGTTCAACGTGCAAACCTTGCTAGTTAAAAGTAACCAGTGACTGCAGCTGTGGAAATACTTTGAGCATCGCTGGCTACTTTTAGGGACATTTGTTGTAGTATTTTTAAGAAGTAAATCTTAAATACTGCACGTGTGTGTCACGGTGTAAAGGCCGAATACCAATATGTATCTCTTGCTCTATAGATAGATAGATAATATGTATTATATAATATATATTTTCTTAAAATGTCCAATGCTAACTGAAAACATAAGCAGAATATTAGCATTACTCCAAAAACATATGAAAAGGGGATTTGGTGAGAGCAATTTGAACAAAATATAAGACCAACATCACCATAGGCCTCGTGGACTCTCTCCCTAACTCCAGAAATGTTGTGATGTTTAAATTTAAAATTTATCGATCAGTCAGACCCGAGCACCCGTGTATTTTGCTTGCATCTGGTGCTTGAGGGAACCCTCTGCTCATGCACACAATATTTCACCGTGTAGTGGAGCAAAAGTCTGACAGGATAAATACTCAGGGCAGTATTTGAGTAAATGCATGAACTTATTTATGCAATAAGAGATGTTTTATTTTCAAAATTAGGCCTTTCACCTTTTAAAGTCCTCAGTGATGCAGCTTTAAGGGTGAGACACAGTGCAACTGCAATAACAGGTGATTAACTGTCAGAAGCTTCACACAGGGACACATTATTCTTCGTATTGTATGTACACAGCACTAATGATGATGATGATGATGATGATGGTTGCAGGGACAGTCCTGCCTAACCTTTCACAGTGACTGTCGTCACAAACCTGCCTCCACCAGAGCACCCAATGACATCATCGCCATCATCTTCATCATTACCAGTCCTCCTGAGCTCGAGCTGCCAGACAGCAACATCACCTTTCCTCCCTGTGCTGTGCGGCAGCCTGTCTCTGCTACAGTGTACACACACACGCGCGCACACACACACACACACACACACACACACACACACACACACACACACACACACACACACACACAGACACCACTGAGAGGAAGGAGACTCCGGTGAAGCTCCACAGCCTGACACAGCTCGAACCTGAGAGGTGATCCTCTCTCTGTAGCTACACCGAGACATCTCCCAAACATCCCCGCGCTCACTCACTCACTGGCCGCAGTCTCTATCTCATTAGAGCGGATTAGAGCCTGACGATGAATGGACGTCGCTTCGGCGGCTTTAGTCCACTGAACTATCACACTGGGGTCAAAGCAGGCTCATTAAAAGGCTACACACTGTACCCAGTGTTTATCAGAACGGCTGGGGATGCAGGGGGAAGCATTTCGAGGGCTCGCGTGTTCGCCAAGAAAATAAGAAGCAGACAGACAGGGCAGGAAGAGCAGCGACAGCAAACGAAAAACAGTCAGTGCAGCATTAAGGTGCAAGCCTGTTGATGTAATAACAACTAAGTGCACGATAACAAAATTAATTGACATTAGGATGGAGGTATTCCCTGCCTCTCGGTGCAGCATCGCGCGCAAACATGCAAGAAATCGGCCCCGTACATGGATCCAAAATCATGAAAGAACCGCAGACGGCATCACATACCTTCATTGCACCTCCCGTTAGAGGAATCTGCCGAGTAATGTCAGAACGACGACCATTGCAAGTGCACAGGGAATCAAACCATTACGTCTTCCCTCTCTCCGACTGCCTGTGTGTGTGGAGTAAGCATAACGTAATGGCCAAGAGAGCCGCAGCCAACCACAACGCGCACACAGGCGCTGGTATCTTTAGCAGCCAATCCGCCTTAACACATCACCGGAGTGGGCGTTCGGTGCCGTGCGTAAAGACTCATGTGTGAGGCTGACCGACGCATCATGCTATGTTCACAGCCTCGGTTTCACATGTGCAACAACATTAAGTGTGATAAGTAACGTGCTCAGCTGCAACTGCCCTGATTTTACTGAGCTGCAAAGACAAATATATAATATATCTATATCAATATATCTATATCTAAATATAAACATCAACTTGAGGCATTATTTATTTTTGTCATGGCTTTATTTCAATCAGAGGAAGTAAAACCAAGCCGCATCACCACATGCAGTGTTATTCCTGTCGTTTTACACCAAATCTAAATGCGTCTACAATCTAATTCACCGCCGTATTTAGCTCATGTGTGCGTGCCTGTGCATATGCGTTTGTGTGTGCACACTAAGGCTGCTGTCTGCAGTCAGGAGATTAAAGTGCTTTTCCTCCATTACATCGCCAGTACCCGCTAGGAGCCCGCAGGGGGCAGCAGATAGCGCTGCATCATGATTATTATCATCAGGCAGACATAGCTGAGCTGCAGGGGGAGCAAGGCTGGCCACGCTGCTCTTACTGTACAATGCAGCCCGGATCATACAGAATTCATAAGTTATGTGGCTGTTGCAGCAGCTGTGCAGGAGACAAAAGTGCATTTAAAGTGTCTGGCTCAGGACTCATAATGATGCAAGTACAACACGAGGCCGCTGCCCCAGTCTCTTTAAATTCTCTGCCATTTCCAGCACATCAAACAGTGACCCTGTTGATTTCATTTCACACAGCCTCAGTAAAAGATCTGTTGAAGCCTTCGGGCCAATGGTGACACACATAAGAGCTTTAGAATTAGCCTGAACAGTCCTCCACAGTGTTTAAACATCAAAGTTGTATCGGAGCATGGAAGTGTTCAAACTCTTTCTCACATGTGGAAAATAAAGCCAAAGAAACAGTTGGTGTAGATGAGAAATTACCTTAAAAGGTCAAGTACACCCAAACTTGAATCTTAGTAGCCTTGTGTAACGCAATGAGCTCTGAGATTTCTGACCCTTGCCAAATACAGTGAAGGCAAATGATATTGCTCAACAGCAACATTTCTTTCCACTGATCGTTTCCCATGTTTCTGAGTTTTCCTCAGAGTGTCATATTGACTCTCAGTGGATAATGGAGAGTAATCTCAGCACTGTTTCCGAGAAGATAAAAAGATGTGTTGCAGCTGAAAGCACTACATCAAATTGTGTAATTTGCACGAACAGACCCTTTAACTACAGGACAGTTTTTAGTTCTCATATGGTGGTTTCAGTTCCAAACATACAATGAGTTTAATAAAGGGGGGGAAATTTAGTTTGAACCATAGATCTCGGTTTCTGTCACTGCTAATATCCCCCTGTACCCCAAGTACTTTCTGGGCGTTTTTACCACTTATCACATTTATACTCACTGTGCGCTCATTTTTCACTGCAAATTAAAGTCCTGTATCTCAATGTAAACAACACAACCATGGCTAGAAGTAGAGAGAGTTCAAACTGTCTTTTGTCCAACGTAAACACATTTATACTGCCATAAATCACTTAAAATAAATACAACAAAATATGTTTTTCTTTGATAATTTATATTAGAGTTAAAAAAAAAATCTAGGCTATATATATACAACCTTGTTTCAAGTGCACTCAAGTGTTAGGAATGAAGCAAAACTAATTTGGGGCCTCCATATGCTATACATACTGAACTATCTACATGTTTATAACTGTAAAAACCAGGCGCCTTCAACTATTTACATATCATTCAAAGCAACTATATACACAACACTTCTACAGGCATGCAGAGGAACCAGTCCTGCCAGTGCAACACCACATTTTCTGCACTTTATATATATATATATATATATACACATTAGTAGCAGAATTTGTTGCTCCAGGTGACATTGCACTATAAATATTATAATATAGTCTTTTATAATCTATTATATTGTGTCATTAGTATTATAATACCTTACAGGCTATTATAATATGTATAAATATACCTACCACATACTTTAGATATGCCACATGATAATATGATGAAACATAGACCTACTCAAATGTCCTCAAATGGATATTTCCCTTCCTCAAATCCCCCTCTGACTCTCTTGAAAACCTGTTAGAAGCTATAATAATATTTATAGACATAGGCCAGACACATATTATAGCCATAAATCATGATAAAATGATGACATAGGTCTGAGATAACATGATATAAGCCGTAGTACTCACACGGATGAAGACGGCTCAGAATCCTCGCCTGACTCGCCTCGACTCCGGTTGTTTTCTTCGTCGTTTTCTTCGTCGTTTTCTTCGTCGTTTTCTTCGTCCTCGCAGCTCAAACTCTCTTCCAGTAACTTACGAACAGCTTTCTTCAATCTATAACCTTTTTGTGCCATGATAAATGTGTTTTACAACTCAAACTTTTTATGTTTTATGTGTGTGTGGCATCCACGTGTGTTCATCCAGGATCTGCTCTTTTGTAAAACAAAGACAGGTAACTGCGTTAGTGTGACGTGACCACGTGTTGGGCGGCTGACATCGAGGTCATCGTGGCTGCGGGGAGAAGCGTAGATTTATCTGTTTTTTTCTCTTTTTTTTAATGATTTAGCTAGAGCAACCTGTTAATTTTTTTGACTTTAAAAAAAATCCACTAGACTGGAGCGCTTTCGAGGAACTTCAAATTGAAACTTAAATTCTGCCACATTCTCTGACGGAAGCGTAAGTCACACATGGTTAGTTCACGGACCACGGGAAAGCTGAAAATCCGACGATTCTCTCAGTCTCTACAGCTTCTGGCTTTGATAAAATGTTTATTTTTGGCGATTCTCTTAAGAAAGGTGGGTTTTCCATCCCGTACACGGGCTTGGGGTTCAGGGGTAAATGTAAAGCTGAGGCAGGATGGCAGAATCTACTTTGAATCCATCCTGCAGTGTGTGAAAGGTGCAGTGGTTGTCTTAGTCCTCCTACTCTTTTTCCTGTCAGGCCCTGATCTACCACTCTGTTGGAATTATGTTTGTGCTACGTTTTTTTTTTATTTTTTCCCCCCTTTTTCTTCTTCCCTCCCTGTATGTTTGTTTTTTTTATTCATTTGGTTGTTTATCATCTTGTTAAAATACTTAAAAGCACATGTTCCTCCTTCATGGGAAAATCCAGAGTCTGTGAATATGCAATCATTGTTCATTGCAGAAGTTTAACTGCTGGACACAAGATGTCTCCTCTCAACCTGTATGTACTGTACACGCGTTCAACTCAGATTTAAGGTGAAAACAGCCTTCTAGTGTGAAACTCTGCTCATACATCATTCTGCACAGTCAGGCTCAAACCTGCATGTGAAGCAACAATGAGCACATATTTCTAAGTAGAAGTAACGTAAGTAATGTCAAGATGAAACTAAATAGTGAGAACACACACCTTTTTCCTGATAGCATCTGTGTTTTCTCTTCTGAAAGCTACCTCCTATGTTCACTGCAGTTGCACAACTCGTTTAAAATCGAATGAGTCTGCTCTGGTTGTAGTTAAGCAGTTTGTGACGCCACTCCATCACAGAAATTGCATTTAAAGATTACAGATATTTACTGGAAAATCTGTTTTTAGATAAGGAACAGATGACCAGTTCAAACTTCATGTGAGGATCAACTCCGGGAGCAAGTCCAACACTCAACTGCTTGGATTGTGAAACATGAGCTCTGACCCACTCCCACACACATTCATATAAACACACACAAACCGCATGTTATTGATCTCAATTATCCACCTCTCATCTGCATCTCTTCTGGTCTGGCAGGCCCCACATGGAGTCAACATCTGGAGCCGCTCTGTGCAGCCAACAAGTGCCACTAGATGGAGCATGTATACTTTCCAAAAGAAAGCAGTCTGCTGCTCTGTGTGTGTTTGATTTAAGATTTACATTTCTAGAGAAGTCAAACAATTTGGCATTACTGGCACTTTGCAGAAGATTGTGTGATGAATTAAAAAAACTTTAGCAGTTTAATATTTCTGCAGTCTTTTCATCCGTTCTTTTTTCTGCCTTTATTTTCTCTCTTTCTGTAGTAACGTGTTGAAATGTGCTTTAAAAATCAAGTTTGCGCACTCGCTTGCTTATATAGCACTTACAGAGCACTCATGAAAGCCTAGTTACAAACAAACATGCCTTTATTTACTTTGTGCATTGAAAATCTCCATTTTCAAGGCTTGGTGTTGAGTTCTTGGTGGATTAACATGTAAGCAGCCTTCTAATGTTGTTAGCGTTGGAGGTGGAGAGTGCAGAATTCTTCATTAATGTTTGTAGGTTTAAACTCTGGTAATAAAGCTCTAGTAATACATTATATTTTCACTAATGGGAGAACTTGTTTATCCAGTTTTAGGGATTTTTACACTTTCAGTTTGGCTGAAGAATTAAATGCTGTTCTGGAAGTCAGGAAAGTTTCAAACCTCTTCCCTTTTCTTAAATTCTATAGAAAATGTCACCTTTAGAAATTATGTCATTGAACTAAAACAAAGCTGTTTTTCATAGTGCTGGAAATTCTTTTATTTTTGGAGACAATATTTTCCACCGAACAGCAGTGATACATTATTAACCTATTTTACTTTGAAAATAACAGTCATCACACAGTAAGAAACACAGAATATTTCCCTCTGAACATGAAGTTTACAAAAGTACCTCAAAGCTGCACTTAAGTGTTTCGTAGTTACATTACTTGAGTAAATACTTTGTTACCTCCTACTGCTGCACACCAGACACTGTTTATGTTTCACAAACTGCACAGACATGAAGCCTTAAATGTCTGCAGGATGTTTCAGCGTCAGCTACAAACCAGAACCAGGATCCTCTGTCATTTGACACTCCTCTGACAACCGGGCTGGAAGATGGATGGCCTCGGGCTCCCCCCCTGCAAATATGAAAATGCCTCGCTAGCAGAGCCTCCACAAGTCAGCAGGATGTTGATATTATTCTGCCTCTGACAGGTCCATACAGGGCACTATTCTCATTCTCACACAATATTAAATGCTGACATGGAAACCAGCTGCTGAAAAAGCTCAGAGCCATCAGACTATCTTTAATGTGTCCCTGAAGCATTAGAGTAATTACTAACCTTCACAGCTTTATATAATGCCCAAATTATATGTGATGGAGATTCAAGTATACAGAACAAAATTATTTCCTTCAACATAAAATGTAAGATCAACTCACAAATTTCTTTGTTAATTTAAATAATACAAAATATAATAGAATATGTACGTGTAACATATGCCTAAAAAGCAAAAATAATCCAGCTACAGCACAGACTGGACTGTACAGGTAAAACCAGTTAATGCAGGTTTAACTATTTGCATCATCTGAAGATCTATCAGAACATTTCAGGATAAAACCTTTGAATTAATAAATCACAATCCAACTGAGTGAGTGTTTTTTCTTCAGTGGCCTTAAAATAACCACACTACAGTCAAGACAAATGGTGGATTTTTCTCTATATGCTGCCTACCACTATTTTATTTCTGTGTCAATGGACAAACAACGTACAAGAAAACAGTCCACAACAGGTGAACCGGATTCAATTCATGTTTATTTTTGAAGCAACAGCAGGCAAACATCACTTTTACTTTAAAAGCGAGCCATGAGGACAAAATCAAATTAATTTACAAACGCTTTTTATCATGGCAGTGATTCGTATGAAGGTTGACGATTTATCTATCAAATCCAAAAGCAATAAGAGATAAAAGAGCGAAAACATTTACTTCAGGATGTGAGCGACTCTATGTCAACAACAACCCATGTGTGTATTCAGGGACAGAGTCGTCCTTAAAGTGCAAATGAGTAAACATTTCATTTCTATGATCAAAGGTAGTAATTTACCCAGCATGTCCAGCAGAACACGCTCACACACACAGGCGCACACCCTAATTATGCTCTCATAGACACACACGCACAAACACACACACATACACCAAGCATCCTGTTCATTAATATCCCTGCAAAACACAAATAACCGTTTCCTGAATAATAGCATGGGAAAAAAAATGAACAGATCACATTAACTTCTGTAGGCAGGATGAAGTGTGGGCTCTTGGGGGGTTGTGTTAACATGCAGCAATTTTTTATCTCAAATTTATTGGGATATTAATGGACATATGAACTCTCTCCCCTGTGTCTGTCTGTGGGGTCTGATGCTGCACAACAGTAAACAGTCAAGCCTGTTTTTTAAAAAAAACAATACAAAGAGATGACAACCACACGTGAAATAAAAAGACTAGTCAAAAAGAAACTTGCAGTTTATTCATGCCACCACAAAGACTTATGTGCAGGCTGTAGCACCACAGAGGGAAGAGAAGATAAAAGCAGAGCTGTTCGCAATGGTTTCGTTTTCGATTCTGTGTGTGCCTTTAAAAACAGAGTGGGCATCCCTCTCTTTGCTTACGGTCTGATTCATAAATAGAATCACTCATGAAACACCAGTGGACGAAATTATCTGGGGCTAGTCCTATTTACTGGGAAAAAAATAGATCCCCTGCTCACCATCTGTGACTGAAGGGGCCTAACGAGACCCGATAGAGGCAGTAATCAGTTCATCAGCGGCTCACGCCCCAAACACTGTGTGCGTCGTCTGCATGTCTGCATGTGTGTACCAGGCGGAGGCCATCCTCAGTACAGCTGCAGCATCGGTATCTCAGCATGTACTGAAGCGTCAGCGCTTGACATTTAAATTAAAATGGGATTTAGCGTGCTTCATTTACTTACCCTAAGTCACCATTTATTTTGAAAATAGTTCCTGAATAAATGCTGTGTCCCAACAGGAGAAAGTGGAAGCATATTTTATGTGAACATAATCTCACTGCAGCTGAGTTCTGACTAAAAATATTTCTATCATAGCAAAAAAAAAACAAACAAACATCAGCTGAAATTAAACTGATCGATTTCTTAAGCAGGGTATTTAGTTACTTTGATTTATTCTGACTTCTCACAGACACAGGGCAGCAGGGGCGAAGTTGTTAGAGAGGCCGGACCAGATATAAATATTTGCCTAGGGAATGTGAATCAGTTACGCTCCCCTGTCCTCAACAGCTACTGCTGAGGTGCCCTTGTGCAAGGCACTTAACCCCCAGCTGCTCCAGTGGATCGTGACAGATAATTGGAAGCTTCAAAGTGTGAGAGCACAAAACTTTAGGAACATAAAGCAGTGAAGAACAGCAAGCGTGTTCAGCTCAGTTCAACTTCTCCCGGACAAATGACGGTGAAATCAATCCATATAAATATATTCTCACTGTCTGTACAAACACAGAAATGTCTGCGTCACACTGCTGGCTTTCAGCAGTCAGAGCATCCAGAGGGAAACACAACACAGTTAGTTATTTTTAAAGTTGTTTTCAGAAACATGTGGGTCAGTGTAAGCATCTTCTGCCACAATGACACCTGCTAACACACGAGGCTAGACTTAGGGTGAAGTGATACAGAGGGATATAAGGGGCTGCCAGGGAAAGCAGCTCTGGGCGATCACCTCCCACAGAAGTGCAGCGGCACATTTTTTGACACATTTTCTTCTCCAAAGCCCCAGGCTTGAAGCTCCAGCCTGTCCTCCTCCTCCTCTCTATCGTCATCCTCCACATCCCCCTCCTCGTACAGACTGGGCTCTTCCACAGAGGTCTCCATGTTTGGGTTGTAGCTACCAAATGCCTGCGCCTCACCGGACTCATAAATGGTGGGGAGGCTGCTGCGTAAGCCGAAGCGCCGCCGCAGGGCCACGAGCAGCGGCTGCGGCACGGTGAAGATATCGACATTGTTGCCCAGGTCGATCCAGGCCAGGCTGGGGAACTTATTAGGATCCTTCACTGTGTCTGTCAGGTCTTTCAGGACGGCCACTGTCAGGCGGTTGCCGTTGACAGCTAGTATGGTGAGCTTGGGCAGGCAGCTGAGGTGAGGCAGCAGCAGCCGTAAGCTCTCGTCCTGCAGCTCGGTGAAGCTCAGGTCCACAGCCGACACCGCGTCACTGCTGCTCTGGAGGTAGAAGGCCACGCGGTGGACGTCTCGGCCAGACAGCGGGATGCCAGACAGGTTGACCACATCACCTGACAGTTTCTTCTTCAGGGTGGTCTTCAGACTGTGGCAGAGGAGACAAAACAGAGTTAATTTCGTTTATTAGCTGGATCTCCCAGGGACAAAGTGGCCATCTGTTGCAAGCAGTATCAAAAGTGGGCTAACTCTTCAGTAGTAGACAAACAATCTTTACATAATGATACTGAGGTTATTGATTTATAAGGCTCTGTAATGGGGTACTACTCTGTCCCACAAGTGCAGGGAAACTGCAAAGTATGCAAAAACAGAAACAACATCCAAAAGTATTTAGTGTAGAGAGTGTAGCAATCAATAATGTAAAAAAGAGCATTTGCATTTAAATGTGTCTTGGTCTGAGTCCCTCAAGCAACAAATTCTGTCTCCTGGGCTGAATGTCATCCTCTGAAAGGCGCCAGCTGTTTTCAGTTTCGAGTGTCACTTCTTTCCTGTAAAGCCATCTCCAAGCCAGCGCTAAGTCTCCATGTACAAAACAGCCATCAAAGACAATAAATAAATGAATAAATTATTGGAAATCAGAGTGTAAAAGGCAAAAGCAAACATGTTGCCCATTCTGTCTGGGCCAATTAGAAACAATGTGTCACCTTGTTTTGAGCTGGGACTGTAGTTACACCCCTGGGATAAGTGTCATTTTGAAAACAGGGATTTAGGAGAGGGAAACGCATCCCCTTCTTTGGATTTTTAAAAATCAGGTCACTTGTGTCTGAAGCACTGTGAGTGACGGGTGAATAAACCACCGGAGCTGATCTGTAAAATTTTATGAAATGAGAGAATTCACAGATTCTGAATCCTGAAAATATCCCTCTAAAATGGACTAATGCACGTCCTTCCCTTAAAGCTATTTGTAGTTTTTTTTATTCTTTATATTGCTACATAGCCAGCGTTAGCATTAACAGCTGTTTACTGACCAGTCTGGAGGAAATATTGCGCGTTCAGCATCAAACGTTCAGCTTTCTCCAGTAGTTGAAAACAACCCTCTTGTTTTGCTACTGTTCCTACCACTTCTCTTTTCTACAGAAGTTAGCATGCTAACCAGCTAGCCCAGTCACTGTGTAGCATCCCATCTGCCCTGAAGAAGTAGCACTGCTCAGAGGACGTATATAACCTTTTTGTATTGTAAATGCAACGATCGCTGAAGTTCTTGGCAAGACTGGACAGTAAACAGCTTTTAATGCTAATGCTAGCTATGTAGCAATGTCAAACCTTACAAATAGCTCATTTAAAAAAAAAAAGTTTCATTATTTGGGAATTATATGCATTTGCTGTCTTGCTGAGAGTCAGATGAGAACTCTTGTGTCTGTGCATTAAATATGAATCTATCACCAGCAGCCAGCTAGCTTAGACAAAGTTGGGCACACAAACCTCTGTAAAACGTTGAATCGTAGTTTTTACACTTTGGTTTGTGTAGTTTTTGTACAAGATGGATGCAAGTTGATAAATGAGCTTTAGACATGCTGGTGTGCAGATTTTGTTACTGTTGAACAGAACCAGAATATCAGTTTCCCACTGTTATCCAACAGCAGGCTGCAGCTTGATATTTGATGCACACACATAAGAGTTATCTTCTAACCTCTAAACAAGAAAGCAAATATGCAAAATGTCAAATTTGTCCTTTGAGTTTTGTCAGATAAATGTGATAAATTGGAGATATTGTGCGAGACAGACAGGAAGGTAGAGGGGTAGATGATGGGTGGACGAACGCACTGTAGAGGGACAAAACTTGGCAAGAAACAAGAGCAAGAAAGGCAAGTGATCATCTGTTTCAGTCAAATGACTTCAGACAACAGGTGTGAGTTGAATCCATCTTAAAGAAAAGCACTCTTATAACTGTCACGCTTGTCCGGTTGGATCACTGTATCCCTCACTGCCTCTGATAGCACTGGGTAGTATGAAACAAAATGTTCTCTCTATACCAGAGCGTAGTCAAATATGCATAAGAGCTATGTAGCAGCTGCATGCATGCATGTCATGCAGTGAAGTGTTAAGACGGAGCCTGCTGCAGTGCATTAGACCCTTTATTTTTAGTGGCATTTACACTTGGAAGAAGTCAGAGCGAAAACATCTGCCAAACAAATGACAATGAGGTGGAAGTGTGGGAGACTTTGTTTAAAAAAGCTGACAAACAGGAGAAAGATGTTCTGTTTAACTGGCCTAAGGTTTATCCTCTCTTTGTCTTAGTCCTGTCTGCCTTTGCTCGTCCCTCCGTTTCCTCAGGCGCAGAGAGGATTATCTCTGCATCTCTCTCTGCTCTCTGGTCTGTCTGGGAGCCTCATAAATCGGCTGGCTGTGCTCTTTACATCAGTCACCCTCTCTGCTCGGTTAAGGGAAAGAAAAAGATCTGTAGCACACCGGGGCTGTGATTCGCAAGATTATTGATTCCAGGAGTAGGCTGTAATTCATCTCTCCCAGCTCCTTCATATCCTCACTCTCGCTCACTGCCTCGCACTTTCCCTCTCTTTCTATTTCTCTGCCTCTTTTCTTTTTTCTCGTCATTGTAATCTCACTGTCTCTGAAGCTGAATTGCCTGTATTCACTCTCTTTTTTGAATGGCTCACTTGAAAGGTTATGGAATTAAAATTCTCCTCTGGCCACCAGGCTCCAATAATTCTGCACAAATTAAAATATCAAGATCAGTTTTTTTTCAAAATGCTTCCTGTATTTTTCTTTTAGTTCAGCATCACAGGGCTGCAACAATTTAGGAGGTAATCTGTCAATTATATTTTATTTTAATTGATTAATGATTTTGTCAAATGTTTCCGGTACTGCACTGTTTATGTAAGAAATCACAAGATAAATCTAAGGGGTTGTGAGAGGATTAGCAGTATAGGAAGTATAGTTTATTTGTATGACTGAAATCTTTCTTAAGATTAATCTTTCTATAATCTTCAAGCCCTTAAAAAGCATTGGACACTAAATGTAGATAAATGCTGTGTGTAATGGGGAGTGGGTTAGGGTTGTGGTCTTGGAACCACAGCTTTAGTCCTTACAATGTCAGAAAATAGTGAAAAATGTCCATTATCATTTCCATCAACCTCAGGTGACATCTTCAAATTGCTTGTTTTGTCTGACCAACAGTTCAAAACCTAAAGATGTTCAACAAGCAGCAAATCCCAAACTTCCTGAAGCTGAAACCAGTAAAAGTTTGACCTCCTTTTTTTGGCAAATTCCCTAAAACAATTAAGCGATTATTGAACTGATGTTTAATAATTAATTTTCTGTAAATCTGACTAATGGATTCATTGTCTGAATCAAACGTTATTAACTTTAGCTGTAGTTTTTTAAAATGCATCTGCAGCTTCTTGGCATGCTCAACCACTCCTGTGACTTCAGAGGGTTTTTACTGTACCTCTGTGCAGCTTATGCACTTTACTGTAATGAAACTGATTATGAGCATTGACTTTTGTTCTCTTGGTCTTATTTATAGGAGGGTTTTCCTGCTTCTGCTGGAGCCCTGTCCTCTTACCTTTGTGCTTATGTTTGTGTAGGAAGAGCTATTCCGTGAGACAAAGTTAGGCAGGGCAGGTCCTGCCGCTGTGTGGGTGGTGCAGGGGGAGGATGGGCTCTAATGTGCTTTTAATGAGACAGAATAAAGAAGGCTTCAGACTTCCTTCCAAATCTGCTGCCTCCCGGCTGCAACCGTGGGCGCACTTCCACCCACGGGCTGCTCGGCTGGCCGCAGGCCCAAGGGCATAGCTAGAGCTTCTGAAGCCACAGCGTAAACTATAGTCCGTCACCGTGAAACGATAACAACACAAACAACAAAATGTCTCATCTCCCTCCCTCTGATGTGGCTGCCATGCTCGTAGGCACTGGTGCATATCCTCTTGGACCAGCTCAGATGCAAACAACTTCAAAGGATAGTCAAACCGCATAAACATGATTCGAAACAAGAGCGTCCCCTGTACCGGGACTCATTTAAAAGCAAACAACTGAGGCAAATCCATCTATTGACATCCTCAGGAGCAACTGATACAACAGTGCAGGAATCTAATAAGAGCTGGCTCTCATGTGTCAAACTATCGGCTGCTTAAATGTGGGTTCAGGCAGGCTGTCTAATTGCTTTTCATAGCCTGTCTTTCCTCAGGGATGTTGTTAACTTTTACGCACTGAACAAGGGTCCTTGCTGTTCTATAGTTATGTAAACCCCAAAGGTAGGAAATAAAACATCTGGGGTTTGTGATGTTGAAATGGAGTGCAGGCAGAGAGATCGCGCCTCCAGGAAAAGGTCAGAACACAACCGGAGGATGTGTCTTTTAATGAAGCATTTTAGAGACTGAATTTTGAGGGCTATGAAGAATCAGTGATTCAATCTTTATTTAAACTGCAGTAGATGGAGTTCACACTAGATACACCAAACCTACAGTGGCTTGATCTTTCTCGTAGACTGTCAGTGTTGATGCAGAGATTTAGCTGCCCAGCCGTAACTGTAACAACTGCACAGGCAACAAATCTGCTCCAGCAACGTCTTTCTACGCAACATAACATGTTCTAACATGTTCAAATACAGTAAATCATAATAATGTTTACACACTACACAGCTGTTTGCACTGTTATTTACCACATCTAATATTGTATTGCTTTATCCTTCGGTGCTACACATCCCCAGACGAGCTAAAAGCTTCTCCGTTAAAGGTCATGGCAGACCCATTGATTTCTGTATTCACACTAATTTTCTAAACCATGTCTAGTGCCTCTCATCGCCAGGTTAGACTCCACTCAGTCTAGTTGCCTCTCCTGATGTTACAAAAGTTAAGTGCTCATTATCAGCGTTGGTCTGCGGCTTCAATACTTCAACTAATCAATTTCCGCATGAATGCAACCAAACACTCCCCCCACACTGAGCCGGAAAAGAGGTGGAGAGCAGGAGAGGTGAATATTTAAAAAAGGGCTGGGCCTGTGAGTACACTCTCCTGGGTTAAAATACATTGACATTTTTTACAAGGAGAGTCCTACAACCTTTCAATATTCTGCCACCAGGGCGAGAGTTAAAAGCAAATGGCAGGAGAAACTTGTTCTCTGCCCACCCACATGGAATACATGTTCCCCTTCATTTAGTCTCATGAATCAGTAATACATCAAGAGACAGGGGGAGTGTTAAAGGTTATATCTTTTTCTTCGTATTCATTTACTGTGAGATTTAATTTAACAATGGGCCGTGTGTGGCGTGGTAAAACTAACTAACTAACTAACTAACTAACTAACTGACTTTTTCTCCCTGACCATTCACTCGTGTTTTTGTACGATCACAGAGACTTCCCTGGAGCTACTGGGACACACTCACACACTGTGTAAAGGATTCATAAGTTGTAACTGCTGGATTAAAGGAATAGTAGGATATTTTGGGAAATATGCTCTTTTGCTTTATTTGCTTCTGACACTTATGAGAATATTAAAGCTACTAAAGCTCACTTACTAACATATCGCATTTGTTTACTCTGTACAAAAACCTGTACAAACATATTTATCTGCCAGATATGATGTGAGAGCATTTTCCAAAATCTGGAACTATTTCTTCAGTGTTTTATAGATGAGTAATAAATAAAAATAAAAAGCAAGTTAAGTTAAATCTCAAAAAAGTATGCCTTATTTCAACCAGTGACTGTCTCAAAGGCATCTTGATAGTAAGAAAATATGCATGTCTTAATAGTGCAAAGAGGTGATACACAATATTTCAGCTGAGAGGAGAAACACTGTAATTCAAATTCAGATTTATTTCCTGCTGAGCACGCAGAGAGACATTCGACTCATTTCAGGTGAATTAAATAAAAGCACTTTAGAAACATTGGATGTAGATGCCGTTCCACACACCCATGGGATCGGTCAGATCAATGTCTGCTTCATCAACGCTTCGGTCTTGACTTGTTTATTCCTCAGATCGATTTGAGCTGTTTTGCCTCCAGGCATCTGTATAATACATGCGCAGTAGTCTGGCTCAGCCGTGGGAGATCCTACGAGGATCTAATGTACAAACTCACGCTTGTAAAGTAAGCTGGTGAAGGACGGCTCCTTTGTTTCTGTGCTTGTATTTTATCTGAATGTGCCTTCAGGCCTGGGACTGCGGGCTACAGCGCTGAACATTTCCTGTTTGTTTGACTCAACTCAGTTTTAGCATCAAATATGTGACTCTCATGCCTTAGGACAGTTTGGCTCTTGTTAATGAGAATCCTTTACAGTCTAAGCAAAAAAAAAATGTAGTTAAATATGCCATTTTCTCAACTATGCAACTGTCACACTGATATTACGGTTCTGTAGAAAATGTACTGGGAAACATGAAAGTGGTGATTGCATATAGTATCCAGTGTCCTCCAGTTTCATGGGGATAATGGCATATTTTCTGGGAAGGGAAAAAATAGCCTCAAAGCTCATTTGGATTTGGATTAAATTTCAGTGAAACATTTAGCGGATGGGGTGATCAAGGCTTCTTCCATTGTACGTCGTCAATTGAGGAGCTCCGGGCTGTGCAGTGTTTTGACATCTCAGATCAGTCACTTGGTTCTTGGAAACTTTTTTTTTTTTTTTTTTTTCAAAGTTTTGGGGGAAAGTAGCAATGTTGATGTCAACACAGAGTGAAGTGAAAGCGGTGATAGGAACAGCACATGTGCCTTTTAAAAGAAAAAAGGGAATCTATCTTAAAAAGACACAAATCATTAAAAACAGAGGCCAAATCCCCAAAAACCTCCAACTTCTAAAAAGTTAAGTCAAATCCCTGAAGATATATATTACCATTACAGATGTGAAGGTGTAGCACATAAAAGGGTCTCTTTAGTGCAGCAACTCTTAATCAGCTATCAGCTACTCCTTCCTACAACTCTCATGGGCTCTTTGGACATGAATGCGGGAAACATGCTGAGCGGCACGAACAGGAGAGACATTTTTCTTCTACGTAAAATACAACCCACACTAAAGTGAGAGGGAGAGCAACGAAAGGTGGAAAACACGACCTATACAGCGAAGAGAATGAAAGAAAAACACTGTTGTGAATCTCACTCTGCTTCGCCAAAAATAACACAGGCAGTCCAACATGGACGTGACACGGATTACTCCTAATAATGTGTGACTTCAGACCGAAGGTAAAAGCACATTTTCGCTGTTGTGCCAATGATTATAAAACCTCCTGGTACAGAATGTACCATAATGCAACTGCGCAGCGTGTAAAATGCGAAATGTAGGCTACTCCACGGGTGAGCTATAAATTCACCCATGATTTGATTTGATGTGACAAACTGGATGCTTAGGAGAAAAGAATACTGCGACAGAACACATAGAAAACAGTTTGCATTACATAACTGTATATCATGGAGGAGTGTGCCTGTGTCTGATATACTATGTCAAAGCACAGTTATGAAACCAGCATTAAAATGCAGGGCTCCGAACACAGGCTGAGGGACTTGATCTTTGGGAGTGATCTGTATCAGCCTTAAAGGATCGAGACCCACAGATCATCACAAGCAAAACAGTCTTTGTTTGTGTTACTCTCAAGCAGCAGCAGCCTTATCTCAGATGTAGTTAAAATCCAATCAATGAGAGGTTAAGAGGGGTTAAAGCCCTGGATAAAAAACAAGGAAGTCCAGAAATGCTGTTACTTAAAGCAGCGTGGCTAAAGTTTGTTAAATTAAAAACACCTTCAACTTTGTGTTTACCGATCAACACATTTAATCATTCTAATTATTTCTTTATGGCCCTGTGCCCTGAAGATTGGAGCGATAGATACTGAGTGTCTCTCCCTCCTCCCCCTCATCTTCCAGGATCTCAGTCTGTACCGCGGGAAGCCTTCAATTATTCATGGACGAGGATGGTGGCTGGATCTTTAAGTCTCTATTAAAAGTGGAGGTCAAAAAGAAAGCAGATTGAGCAGACTGAGTGCGGCATGCAGTCAAGTGGAACACCCCATATCCAAGTCTGAAAATATGACCAGAGAAAGCAAACCCTTTCACAAACCCAGCATCTGAGATTGTGCGCTTGAAAACTACGAATTCATATTTTTCACATGTTCATTCCCAGTGTTCCCAGATTTTTTTGCCCTCGCCCTAGGAGTTGACCGTGTAGGTTAGGCAGAGGTCAGATGTGTTGAGTCAGCGCCCGTTCACCTCAGGGGGGTGACATGGAAATAGGTCATACACGTTTTAAAGGCAGATGACACATGGCTCAGTGTACAGCTGTCACAGTACAGTAAATACATCGAAGAAGAATCCTCAAGTTCTTTTTTCCAGATAAGGCAAAGCAGCTGCTTGACAGAGAGCTGGTGTATTCAGATTAAAGTTGACACCTTATTATCATTATTAACATTAACATTATCATTATCATTATTATTATTATGGGGGCATCAGTCGAGGTGAGAACGTACAGAACTGGAGGAAATATAGAGTAAGTGGTACACAGAAAAAAAACCCCCCTGGTTTAAAACTTGATCTAGTGTGATGCAATTACGGGTTAACTTCTCCCAGCGTGCACTGGTAGAAAATCACCCAAGACATGGCACTATTTTTTTTCAAGCAGTCATTTGGACAATGGATCAAAAGACTTCCTGGTTGAATAAGGGTTAAACAAGACTAAAGCCATGCTAGCAGCTCTGTGAGGCTGCAACATGGGCTGGATTGATGCACGGTGAAATGCAAACATCAACAGTGCACATGCTCACAATGACCATGCTAACATGTTACTATTAAGCATTTATAATCTTTGCCATGTTCTTATTATAGCATGTTAGCATGCTAACAATTTCTAATTAGCACTAAACACAAATTCCAGCTGAGACTCTTTATGATGTAATTAGTTTTGCAGGTATTTAGGCATAAACTAAGATATTGAACACATTAAATGATGTGATGAAGACACTAGATGTAAATGATGCAAACAAGAGATTTCATTCTGAACCACAAAAAGTAAACCTCATAGAGTCAGGGGATCGCCAAAGTCGGTAGGATTCATTGTCTGTCTTTCAACTGCTTCAGCTGAAATGAGGTTAATATATGCCATCTTCCTGTGGGTGGAAGAGAAAAACAAAGAAATAAAGATAGATTTTCAGATAGATTTTAAATTAAGTGTGGATATGAAGTTGAAAGAGCAGGCAGCAGAATAAACTTAAGTTCACAGGTCACTAACACATTCAATAGTTAAGCACTGCAAAGGTGAGAGGTGTAGTGCCTTGACAATATTGCTGTGGCCCTGGAAGGATCATGTAAGGGAGAAGGGCTCAAATTAACAGCGAGGAAGCGAAGTGGAAGGGATTTCTTTAAAGATTAGAGCAAATTAGTCTGAGCAGAGCAGGGAGATACTGGAGAGAGAATCCCAGTGAGCACTCCTCTGGTGATTAGCCGGTGAAGAGCCGTCGAGGAAACCAGGGATAGAAATATAGTCATTGAAATGCCGCTGAAAAAGTGGTCATAAGCATCCAGAGTTTTTCACAGACGTCTTAAAAACTTTCACAGCTCAACTGAATGTAGCTTTAGTCAAGATGCCTAGACGGCTTCTTGCTGGCTAATTCTCGCCAGGGTATGATTCAGAAGTGAGAGGATGACGTGAGGTGCCACTAAAAGAAATCCCTTTTTTTTTTATCCTATGAGCAAAGACAGGGAGAAGGTGGTGATCTTGTTGAGGTGGAAAGGATATTCAAACACCGGTAATAAAGAAGAAAGAGATGGATTTATAAGCACAGTCTGGAAGAGTCATGACGCAGGATAGGGAATGGCCTCTAGGTACAGTATGGAAGAGGCTATTTTAGCCTCATTCTGTATAACAGCATCTGGGATTTGAAATCTGAGCAGCCACAGGAAAACACTGGAAGCAACACAGCATGAATTGAACTAAGGGAAGAAAGTATTTCAAAACCAGAGCTAGGAGAGTTGCGGTAGACGATTTAAACTTGAACAGTGAGCAGAGTCTCTAGTGAAGGAAACTGGGATCTGAAACTTGTTATTGAGTTCAGACCTACAACCTTGGGCTGCAGTTACAACAAATTTCTTGCACAATGTTGTGTAATTTTTACGTTTTTTCTGCCGCTGAATGTGGTTTCTTGCCGGGAGCAGGTGGTGGACTTTGTAGCTTGACAAGATCTTTGGCCAACGTTGCGTTTACGGCCATTAAGGCATCAGTATGCTTCAGCTTAACTACTTTACATGAAGGGTTGTGCAAATATGTGTGAAGGCAGAAATGTTTACAGCTGGTTTGAAAACATCAAACAGGCCGAGTTCAGTTCGAGTACAGAGAGAATCGAACAGCTAATGTTTTACTTATCATTGTTGCAATGAGGATGATAAAGAAGAGACATGATACAATTGTTGACATGTCCAAATTTCAAGACATGAGGTGAAATAGTTGAATCTTCTTTGAAATCATTTGAAGTACCAAGTACCATGTCTAAACTGTGCAAGGTTAAGTATGATGTGTTTTCAAACATCTTTGGATGTTAAATGTTACCAGATGATGTTAGTGATTGTGAAATCAGCAGAGCACGAGCATGCAGAGCAGAACGAGGAAAACATTTGTTGTTTTAACCAAACAAAAGTACTTATTTACCACTTTGACATGAATGCAAACTACTTGGATTTTTTGGCACCAGGTAAAGAACTGTTTGTTACAACTTCAACAGCCCCTTGTTAAGTAACTATTAAGTTTCATATGAACATAAATAAAAGTGATGACATGTCTTTTGGACGGCCTTCACAGCGGGAGGAAAGGCACTCTACTCTGAGCAGTGTGAGGTCCGGGTCAGATATCAGGACACACAGACCATCAACGCTCACCCACAGCTGATGACACCTGCCCAAACAGCTGTCACAGCCACGACTCGTTTCACTCTTATTATCAGTCGGCACGACCTGTACGACTGAACATTAGCACTTAACTACATCCTGCCCAACAATGTTTTCTATGGTGACTCAAATAGAGCAAAAAGTGCCAGATGCACAGAGATTTCCCTCAGTCCTGTGAAGGTTAAAACAAACAGAAGACTCAGTCGACTCCTTGAACCACAGTCATTTCTTTAAATGTACTGAAGTCTGTAAAAGCTGCGGTAAGCATCAATTATTGCCTTGCAGTAAAGACAAGCAATGAAACAGCATCTGCAATCGGAGACTAATCTCATCAAAATGTGCTGGAAGGGCAATTTTAGCGTAATAAAAAAAATGAGCTTGATGAATCTGAAATTCAGTACCAATTACAATAACATTAAAAACTCCTCTGGGGACTCAGCAATACTGTACATCTCAGAAACCTGGCACATGCAGCCGCAGAGAAAAAAAATGAAATTGCCTTGATAATATATTAAGTGTGACACACTTGCGTTGCAGTTTCAGTGTTATAAAAGCAAAGCAGGCTGGATTATTAAAGCTTGAGTTATGATTTATGTGTTATCTCAGGAAGATTTGCAAGCAAATGCACACATTTCATGAAACCAATCCAATTTGAGGCAGGGTTGGAGAGCAGGCTGCAGCATATTTCCGGATTTATCAAGCAGACTTTTCAATATCACTTCATGGAGAAAATAAGAACGTAAGCATGCGACATAGATTATGCGATGGCTAATGCTTTTCCACTCCTAAATATGAAGAGATCAAATTCTCAATCGATTCGAAGCGAAGCAGGAAAAAGAGGGAAATACACGACTTCTAATCGGCAACCTTGCAGTGATTCCGCCTCCCTCCTTTTTCTCTCTGTCTGACAGAGCGTTTCCCCAGAGCCTCAGCTCAAACTGCAGAACCGCTCTGTGTGGCAACTGTTGAACAAAATGGACTCTCAAAAGAAGGAGAGAAAACCCCCACAGGAAAACAAGAGAGGAAGAAAAATCAATGCAAGGAAAGGGATTTTAAAATAGGAGAATTCAAGGAGGTAGGAACAAAAAAAAAAAAGGACAAGGAAAAAGGAAAAGAGAGCAGGAGGATGAGGGAGACTGAGAGAGAGAGAGAAACAGAGGAAGGGAGGATTGGGCTACAATGAAAAGATCAATATCAGAAAAGCATCTGAAACCATGTCAAATTGTCCTAATGTTTCATTTGATCCAAAGACATTTATTTCTGCACGTTTTAGCGAGCACAATAATCATGGAGGCACAATAAACAAAAAAGAGTCTGGCCTGAGTCCCACAGTAAAGGGCTGCTGTCTGGATGGTTGCAGTGGAGGCAGTGAGGGAGACAGGGCTTGTTAATGAGCACACTGGGAGAGTCTGCCTTGTTGTTTTGTTGAGTGTTATTTCGAAACATTGCAACCAAGAGACTTGGGCGGGAAGTTAACTCAAGCTGTCAAAAAATCTTTCAATCTGGGTTAATTGCTCAGGGAGAGGGAGTCTCATGATTATCATTTCAGTTTTTTTTTCTTTTCATTATGTCTCAACAAATATACCTGCGTACATGTTACTTAATTTGAGTTGGACAGCATTTTTATTTGTTTACGCAGTGTTTTCACAGTTGCTGCAATAAGACTCTTTCTTTTGCTCTTTCTTTATCTCACTTAAGCATAGATAATCAGCCTGTAACGGCCCAAGTTCAAATCTCAGACTGTTTACTCAAGCTACTTATCTTAGTCTCTTGTCTCAGCAGATCATTCTTGGAGACAGTTTGGGAGTACACATTAATGATGAGGGATAATGGCAAAAAAACATCTGCGCTGTTAGAATCTGTAAAAACAAATCACACTGCTCATGGGTGGTGTTTCAGCTGGTGTGAGGCTGTTTTTATCAAGTAGTATCAGGCAGGAAACAGCTTTTGCTGCTGAGAGGCAAGTGTGAAAATGGACGTATCATTCATCCTATAGGTCTATGTGCTGTATAAATGCTGCAAAAGCAAAATGCTGAATCTATGGAGAAATGCACACAGCGCCTATTCGGCCTTAAAATGAGCTGTCAGCACCTCCATAAACTGGTGACGTCACAACGAAACACCCTCAGCTGTGCCACCTGGACTCACTGTCACTTGCCATTACTGGTAAGTTTTACCAAGCTACGGTAGTAAGCTACAATCCTTTTTTCTGTGATTGGCCTGGCCATGTGCCACTAAGAAAAACAGTCAGCCAATCAAAAGAGAGGCTCTGAGACCGACACATAACGCCCTGTTCTTGGCAGTGCTCCAGAGAGAAGCATGAAAGAAGAGATGTAAAATTATTTAGAGATGGTTTTTGGTACTTAAAAGCACAATTATATCTTCTTATGAATTTCAAAACTTCAAATAAAACACCAGAGAAGTGTAAAGTAAAAAGTATATAAAGGAACACGTGAAATTGAGAAAAGTAAAAAGTTTATTAAAAAATAAAATGCACAAAAAGAAATCCATTAAAAGCACACAATTGAGAAGCATAGCCATAATGCATCACTCCACATTTTAATCAATTTGTGTCACCTCAGGATTTTCTAAAACCTCTTTTCTTCCATCAAGTTTCATTTGCAAGTTATTTTCCTTCAAAAAGATTTTCCTCGGGGGCGTGCGGCAACATTTCACCATTAATTAACAAATGACCGTGTGGATGAATCAGACTCAGACCAATAATAACACAAGGGTTGAATTGAGATTGAGTTAAAAAAAATATATATGTTGATGTTGAAATGATCTGCAGCAGCTGCACGATGACGGGAGCAAAGGAGCAGGTCAGGTGATGTTGTTGTAGAGCAACAAAGTCTATACAGGGCAGAGGTTGGTTAATGGATGAGACACCAAAACATTGGCTGTTAACCTAGGAGGCGACTGTTCATTTCCAACGTTTATCACCATAACCACGATTTCTTCCTAACAGTAACCATGCGTTTATTATTGTAACCATGACAACAAAGGTCACCTAACTTTAATATAATATCTAATCCCTTTGTGCCTAACCCTAACTAAACTTTAACCACAGTGATATCACATCATAGATCAGGATTATTTTTCAATTGTGATTTGTAACAGTGTTGGAAGTCACAGACAAATGATGTTGTCCTGTCGACACAAAGCGCCTCTGTTTTGTTCTAGAGGAGATGGACAAACAGTGTATTTGCTTAATTTAGATGAGACTCGCTGAACACAAATCAGAGCAGCAGGGCCGATTAGAGCTGCATTCAACAGGTGAGGCGCTTGGTGTATAAGATAGTCCTAATGTTATCACTGTCCACGAACAGTGCTCCAGTTCCTCATACTGTGCCACTGAAATAACACAGAAAAATGTCTGCATGTGATGGATATTCCTTCCCCGCCACAGCAGCAGGAATAACCTCAGGTCAGCATCAGCACCCTCTGCTTTATAACCACTCATACGTAAAACTAATGATGTGCTGAAAAGGAGAGGATGAAATTATTCTGTTGAGTTGGCATTGTGTTGTTTTCCACCTCGAAGATAGTGTAAAAAGTACGTCACCATATAATATCAGAAAGTCAGACTAAATCCATTTTTTTGCTAACTACCTGGAGTTCTGTTTTTAAAATTTATTTTCCTTTGTTGCACAGGAATCCACAAAAAAAAGAGTTATTCCCAGGAACAACTTTAACATCACAAGAAAACCCTAAAACCTAAATAATGCATTATCACAAATGTAACCTCAAACTAACGGGGGAAAAATCTTCCCAGAAACAGGCGACGGACTTGTCCCAGACTTCCTCTACGTCTAGTATTTCAGAGCGACTCTGTGGAGGATTATGATTGGCATTGATGCTTATGGCGAGGATGTGTTTACTGTGGCAGGAACTGTCGATCTGAAGACTGATGGCACAGCAGAGAGGACACACTCACCAGGCCTGAGACTTCCTCCTGGGCACGCTCTGTCTCGTCCACTTGGAGTGAGGGGTCAGGTGGTAAATCAGTTGCCGGCAGATCTTGTTGGTGGACTTGAAGGAGTCAGTCTCCTGCAACACACCCACACCCACACACCCACACACCCACACACACACACACACACACACACCACACACACACACACACACACACACAGATGGATGATGAACAGCACAGACAAAGCTAGTTCACATGACAAAAAGCAGAAGTCATTTATAAATGCCGGATCTCAGCTCCCTTTCTCTATAGTTGCAAGCTACTAATGTTCTGATTTTCACTTGGTCACAAAGCGTTTCTTTCTTGTCCTTTCAAAACAGCTGCTTCAAACATTTCCTGCATCGAAACATTAATTTAGTTTCCCTTTTGCTTCTGTCTTCCTCCGTGTCTCCTCCTCCTCTCTGCCTTCTCTTTTCTCTCTTCCTCCTCCGTCAAAGACTTTAAATGGAATGGGTTGCGCTGAGCAGGCTAAATCTAATTAATGGTACAACACGACAACAAGAAAAAGGCAATGTGGCGAGAGAGAGAAAAAAAAGAAAGACAGGGGCAATTTACCTTAAGGCGATTAACCATTCCCGCTGCCACTTCTTTTCTTGGGCGATAAACAAACATGCCTCATACTTCAAAACGTTCTGTGCTGCTGTTTCAGCCACTTGGATGACTGAACACGATGTTACAGCAGCGCATACTGATGATTTGCTGTGTGAAAGTATTATTAGAAAACTGTGGTGTGGAAGAATCAACAAAGTCCCTAAATGTGCAGAACTGTAACTCCGTTAGCATTGATAGAAAAGAGTGCATCGAAACAAAATATGCATTAAATTAACTGTCTGTAACTGATGACCATGAAATTTAAAACACTCACAAATTACGCCCTCAATATGCGCTCGAAGATAAATCTCAGTGTGGTGGAAACTAGTTGCCACAGAAGCTGCCAGGCCTTAAATCTAGCACACTGCCTCTCTACATCCTCGTCACGTCTGACACAGTATCCCGCCACGGGTCACCGGCCAGCCAGGAGAACATCACTGCCAGCGACTCACTCTCCCTCCCTTCCTCCTGGGCTTTCCTGTTTCTTACAGGTGATTATTATCTGAACTTGTTAAGTAAACACTAGACCAGTGTGACTTTATCTTAAGGCAACCCATCTTTTCCTAAATCAGATAACGGGAGACTTTAGATAACTGTAATGGCCCCTGGGTCTGTGTTTTACAGCTTCTCTCAGCTGCTTGTGCAGCGTTATCACCCTCATACTTGAGTTTGAAATGTAATTTGAATTTTAATATGTCTGATTTGTATGCCACGCTACAAGCGGATGAACTGACTCTCAGTTTGGATAAATCAAAATTTATATCTTAAAGGACCAGTCCTTCATTTTATACAGTGGGATCCACTTTCCCATAGGAGTGAATGGTGAAAGTGCTCTCTGACCCTGATATGCATAGTTAAAGAGTTTGTCTTAATGATGAAAGGTTCAGGCCTGTTATACTGCTGAGTTTATGAATGTTACTGATACGAACAAACCTTTTATAGCATCAAAAACCATTCATAATTTAACATTAGTCTTTACCTGTCAATTGATTTCAGAATGACAACAGATTATAATCCTTTGTTGTGAATAATAGTGCTGCACCGATCTTTTACTTGTGCACTGTACCTTTAGGGACTGTACAAAAATGACTGGTTTGGTGAACGGGGCTGAATCCTTTCACTTTGTAAAAAAAAAAAAAAAAAGCAAATCCCTCACAGGGATTATTCATGTTTTCTTTGAACCCTTTTATTGACTTGAAAAAATAACAACCTGCAACATGTCAAAATAATATTAACACTTTTAAATTGGTACAACTTCATTAACAATCATTTACCTTTAACCTTAGTGGAGCTTTTCATGTTCGGAACCAATGTACACGTTAATAAAACACCCATACACAGACAGGACTGTTCTCCTCTCCACATGTCAAAGGTCAACTTCATGGTGCATGGCACAAATGGAAGTTGTCTTTTTGACGTACTAACTGTTTATACAGCAAAGAAAAGTAAGACTAACCCTACATATAGACAAAACTAAAACTGTCTATATGTTGGGTTCCTCTTCCCTCTTTCTCAATCCCTCTAATAGTTTTGTAAAGTTCCTTCCAGACAGTGAGAGGTGTCTGTGGCCTGGGACTCAACAGACTTCACAGCTCCAGAGGACTCCTGCAGCACCACGTCACCAGTTTGATCCCATTGGCCACCTACCATCTGTCACTGCCCTCAAAGTGCTCTCACTGTTAGTGCCAAAGCCATGCCGCCCCACAGGCCTCAGTGACCATGGCCCCCAGCCCTGTTGACGTCAGCTTGATGACAACTGGGCACCTGCCTACCTTTGTGCAACCAAAACCAGATCATCTAACACACCTGCAAGTCCACAGCTGGTGCCCATTTACCACTGTGTGCTGAAAGAGCAGAGGAGCAGCAGGAAAACACAGGGACTCTGCCAACTGCAGAGTCCAACCCTGACCCTGTACTTCCCTTTGGCCTTACCATTCATCCCTGACCTCTCTACCCCGCCATACCACACGCAGGTGTTCCTCTTTATAGCCGGGAATCAGGAGTAGCTCTCATTTTGATTTTCCACAGAAGACTAAAGAGTGATATGAGAAACTTTACAGAATGATTAAAGAAAGCTGAAAACACCCTCAAATAATCATCCAAAAGAAATGTCAAATCAGTTGGATTCATATCTTACTTTAATGTAATGAAGAATGTTACTAACTCTTGATATTTAGCATCCCGTCCAAATTGCTACAATCACACATCAAAGAAGATACCAATTATGACTGTGGTTAATGATAAATGTTGTTTCTGTTGTCACTCATGGATGATGAAAATGTGTAGTGTCCCATTTCACAAAGATTTCTGGGACACAATTTGTTATTCAGTTCATGAATATTATCTACAACAACAAGGCTTCTTGCATGGCAGGACGGCCTCCTGAGCACTAGCGGGACCTATTCTTCACATCTATTACACTTTATTTAGCCAATAATATTTTTCCATATTGTAATTTTACAATTGTTAATCCTGTCAACTCTGCACATCTGTCCTGGAGGAATCAAGGCTCTAAATATAAAGGGTGTTGTAGGTTGGACAGATTTGGAGCTATATATATATATATAAATAAAAATTTGACTTGACTTAAAATGTTTTGCTGAGCCGATCACGTTTCCAATGTTAAACATGATCCAGTCAAATCTGTGAATAGTAGGTACGGTCCCTTCATAATAAAGGTCAATATGTCTGAAGACTGAACATATTTAGAGACAAGACATGGATAGCAATCCATTATACCAATGGTTAAACAACTATGCTTCCTAGCTTCTGTCGTTGTTTTTGAGGGGAAGCATACTGACAGTTCATTATTGTCACAATGGCATGACAACAAACATGACGCATGCACTGAAGCATGGAGAATAAATGTGGACATGTTGCAGCTTCCCTTCTATTCTGTTTTTGTCCCGTTAATGAATGTGGAGTCTGTTGTGTTTGGGACAAAGAGATAGTTTTTTACGACTCCTACCCTCTTTGGACACTGCAGGTCCCGGGCCAGACTCAGCAGCAGCTCATGAGAAATGGGGTCCACCAGGTTGAGAAAGGCTGCGTTCTTATACAAAATGTCATTGAGCGACGTCCCCTGGAGGCCCAAGTCCTGGGAGAGAGAGAGAGAAGAAGAGAGAGGGAAGTGACTTGGCTGGCTCTTCCAAAACTTAACATGCGCTGTATAAATTCAGACATTTTGCCACCGGAGTTGTGTGTGAACAGTTGATTAAGGGTGAGAGGGGCATTGAGAGTGTTTTTTTTTTCTTCCAAATATTACAGTTAAATCCTCTAATGAAGAGAATAATCCTGGTTCCTCTCATCACATTTGCTGATTTCACTGATTTCACACAACTCTAAACCGCCTGACGACTACTTTCCTTGCTTCCAGTTAAATGCACTTCCGCTCTCTACCTTCAATCTTCAGAATTCATAAGTAAAAGATTGTGTGATTGTGTGGAACAGTTCAATAAAAGCAGGAACCAGGACACATCCCCAGGGGATGATGATATTTGTATTCATCTTCAGGCCTTTTCTATTTGCCATGACAATGTAAATATATGAAGCCGCACCTGAAGATGCGGATTCGAATGCCGACGTGTCATTAACAGCCGGTGCTTGAGACGCAACGTTTTCAGACACATCAAATTGCCTCACCAGAATGCTGCATCCACCGCCACACACACACACACACACACACACACACACACACACACACACACACACACACACACACACACACACTTTATAACAAACTAGATTAAAGAAGCAACACCAAACAGCAGAGGAGACATGAAACTGAGCAGATGAAACAAAATATTAAGGAGATTAAAGGTTTGGAGCAAGAGGAAAGAAAGTCACATGAATTATTTCTCTTCTAATCCACAACAACTGTTAAAGGATGATTTCCTCTGCTCATGGATGTTGTTATATCACTGACATAACTGCTGCTGCTGCTGTGTAAAAAGAACAGTTGCAGTGGACCATCATCCCCTAGTTTATAGCAATGAGTGTTTTATGTCATGTAAAACTGTACAAGAGTAAATACTGTCGGCTCTATAGGAACTGCAACGCTTTTCAAATAGCAGGCTGGAGGGTGATGCTGTGTAAAACATGCTCTATATGCTCTGACAGCCCTAACACTTCAGGGCACAGTGGAAAACTCCCATCAGCATTTTCTCCTCCTCCAGCTTTTGAGTTGATTTATTACAGCAGAGCGGAGCTGTGGGATTCCCTGATGCGGGGCTATCCTCCAGACCAGCTCTCCCTTCAATAAACCTCATTTAGCGCAGACCGCGGGTACCCACATGTGTCAAAAAATGAGCGCACAGGAGAGGAAATTGAAGATTATTTTGCGAAAATCAGGATGATGATGTTGATGTGCGTTAACCATGTCGTGCAGCTGTTGTTGTGCAGCTCTGTGGGCGATTCACAGCTGAAACTAAAATACACACAGAGATCTGATGCCATGGATTAATCTGATTGCTACTCATAAAAGCATGAAATGTTTTCCTACTTGTCAGCAACAGGATGCCTGTACACATGGCTGCACGACTTCAGATCCCACTACAAATGCCCTTGTGAAAGCTGCATATCTAATCTGATGTCTGCCTCATCACAAAAAGTCTGAATAAAAGCGTTGAGCTCAGAACATCATCCCACACATGCAGTTCATTAGAATCCAATTAAATATACTGCACAGTGCGACAGATCCAGTCCCACAGTTTTCTGCCTCAGTGGAAGAAACGTGTCACAGCTGTCAGGTGATGGACCCTCCAACTCTTTTTTTTTCTCCCTTGGACTAAGGGATTAAATGTTCTTTACTTAATTGACAAAATGACACAATCCAAGGTATGACGTCGACTGCACGGCTGTCTGTGCGAGAAAAAAACATAAAGCCTGAAGTTTCCGAGACACAAATGCTCAGCCAGCGGCAACAATGCTTTGGCAGAGGAGGAGGTCAATAGGTCAGCTTAGTCAGATGTAACAGGACATATGAGGAGTAGTTTCTTCTTCACATCTCCTCTAACACATGACTATGCTAAGCTTGCTCACATCTCCACTAATAGTGCTACAGACGCATGTGATCTGTCGCTCAAATCAAGAACCTTCTACACACATTCTACTTTTATCCAGTTTTCAAATCTAAACAAGCCAATATTTTTACTGAAATCTAATTCACCATCTAAAAAGTGAGTTTCTAATGTTCACTATGGCTTTCAAACGAACACTTAACTCCAGTACATGAATCTTCATCAGATATTCATGCAGTAGCTGCAGGTCATCGGCACCTCGTGCCAAAGTGCTTGTTCGCTTTATAGCTGAGAGCTGGATGAGAAGATTGATACCGCTCCCACTTACAGTGTCTTTATGCTAGGCTAAGCTAACCAGCTGCAGGCTGTAGCCTATTTAGTGGACGGACATAAACATAAACATTTAGTTAATTAACAGAATAGTTAACCATGATTAATTTTCTGTTGATCATCTAATCATTGCAGCTGCCTGGCCAGATTTGAACTGGACATGTTGTGGTTATGGGGGATGGCAGCTTGGACCCGTTGGCTACAATCCTGCTCTGTGTCAAATGTGTTAAAATAAACAGATAGCTACACTTCTCTTAGTGTTGAAAGCAAAAAAAATGTCTTCTGTTTTTTAATCTTTGCCTTGCCAAACATCAACAACTACAGATTAACGGATACTTCAACTTCAACACAATTTGTCTTGAAGTATTTAACATTGAATGAAATAAACATGTGTATCGTGAGCGCTAACCTTAGACTTCATACAACAAGGTCTTCATGCACAACAGAGAACACTTTAATTAGTGTCTTCCCCATTGCTGCACCTTGGTTACTCGGTGTGCATGCTGCAGAGCGTAACTGATATGACTATTTGCTGATTCTTTGTTTACTAATGAATATCTAGAAGATCCCAAACTAATTAACTTAATGGCCTAGAAGGCAGATCTGCGATGGAGATACGGTGTGGAGGTCGGTCTTATTGGTTCCTCTTTGTAATGACTTCCTTTTAGTGAACGAAACATGTTCCAGCATCCATCATCTCGAGGTGATTATCTCCAAATCCATCCGTCCCTGAGAGGAAAAGCCTGCTTTGCTGCTGAGGCACAACAACAGGAGATCTACTGCCAGTTTTTTTTCTTTTCCAGTCTTGAAGTATTATTAGTCAGACACTTGGCTTAGGCCCCAACAACATACACCAGTAGCAGCACTCTGGCTTCACCTCAGTGAGCGATGGAGAGAGTATTCGTGCTCCGTGAGCAATGTAAATGCAGTGCCATGGAGAAAGCCGCCCGTACTCACGACCAACAAATCTACATGTTGATCTGTAAAATCCTTCTTCCTATAAGACATGACTGACTGCAGGACTGCTTTAATAAATACAGAGACACATTGAAGTCTTACAGGAAGCTATGCATGAGTCATATCGCTCCTGCTTCACACAAATATGAACATATACTTCATAGAAGTTTAAATTCATCCCACACCTACAGCATTACATCCTCAGTTAATGGTTTCAGAGCAGAGATACTCAGAAATCTGTTCAGTTCAGACTTTTCAGACACGCGCCGCGTCCCATCAGCATTGTTTCCTGCTTTAATCTGCACACATCTGTATAATTTATTCTCTGGCACTGTACAGATGGGCAGGGAGTTTTCATGACAGGGGGCCCTCTTGATCAGAACTGCTTTTGTCTGAACTTCAACACTGTTCGCCTTTGATCAATGCACAGCTACCAGAAGGCAGTGGAAAGCTCAAGCTGAGCTCTAAAAACTATTTCTTTATTCCTCTTCTCTCTAGTTTGGATAAATCTTTGGAAAGTGAGGATTAAACCAGGGAAGGTGTTACAAATAAGAGATTAAAAATAACCTTACCTTAGCTAGGCTATTGTTTGGAGATGAGACAAAGACAATGCTGTGCAACAGGGACGGATTAGAGCTATTTAATAATACCACAGTTTGGATAATCTGCGCCTTCACATGTGGATTTGTATATTTGACATTCTCTCTTCAATCCTTCTTCACACAGGAAGCAGGCAACAAACAGATATAGCTGTCCATTCATTTAGGTTATTCACTTAGGATTTTCTTTTAATCCCTGCAGCCTTGTCCCTGAAAAGGCCTCGTTAACAAGAGTCTAGTATATCATTTAAAAATATGACAATCATTCATTTGAGATCAGAAAGTCTGTCATATTCAAGAATGAAGGCGGGTCTTCTTTTGGATGGTTCTGGTATATTCTCAAAGGCCAGCATGAAATACACTCAGTGCTCTGTGTTGTTTGGAGCTCATTGAATATTCAGAGCATGAACCAGCTCCATGACCATTTCCTTTCAGACAAAACAGGTGGGCGATTTAGACAAGCATCTCAACAAATGAGGCGTTATAAGTGGCACATTTTTCCTCAGGAATATTAAAAGAGTTCATTGTGTTTGGCATGTCCTTTATGTATGACAACCACGTTTATGAGAAGTTGCAAAAAAAGTAAATGATTAAAGGATTTTAACTTTAAAAAAAAAAAAGATTAACATAGTGACACCTGCAGGTGCATGTGTCTGTTTGAAATAGGATCTGCTCCAGTGACTGTGGTCATCATATCTCCAGCTGGGCTTTTACTGCTTCATTCAGTCAGTGAACAGTGGGCTACATGTCAGATTTACTGTAATAAGGACACACCAGTTGGACAAACCTCTGTTGTGTTATTCATCATTTGAAAATAATAGAATGAATGAATGTTGTGTTGAGCTCGAGCATTTTCTGACTTTGGTGAGCACAAAAACTTGCTGTAGTTTCTCAGTGAATTTAAAAATCTACATGTGATTCGCAGATAAAAAAAAAATTATTATCTCGTGAGAGTAATAAAACTTTTTGCTCACGTGTTTATATGGAGTCAATTAAATCACGTCAAGAACAAAGTTTCAAGTGCACTGACAATAAACGGATCCACAATAATGTCCGCCACTTACCTTCCTCAGCAGTTTGAGCACTTCCGCCGCCTGCTCCATCTTCTGCTCCCGGAGAAGCCTCTGGATTTCCCGGATCCACGCCACACGTCTGACATAAGGGCTGTGGTTGTTTTTCCGCAGCATCCCTGGGAGCTTGTCGGACTTGAGCATCAAGGAGGTAAACAACAAGTCTCCGCCGCCTCTGCCGACACTTCTCTCGCTTTCCCCCGGGAGCTCATTTCTCTGCCGCCTTCTCTTGGACAATTTGCTCTCCAAATCGAGACTTCTCTGTCTGGTCAACTTAGAACCCATCACTCCTGAGGGGATGTGTCGGTGGAAGTGGAAGTGGTGGTGGTGAGAGGGATTCTACAACATGCAGCCAAAACATCACACTTAAACTTGCAGCGAGATGTGCCGAAAAACATCTACCCTCACTAAAATAGTGCTGCAAAGTTTCAAGCTCCGTCAGAACTGTGAAGCCTCACCATAATAATGTGCGGCCGCCCGGTATCGCCGTCGTCCCCTGCTTGCATCCAGTCCATGCACTGCCTGAGCACTCTGGCATCCTTTGCTTTACTCGGAACTGGTGCCCTCCTCAGCCAATCAGATCGCGATGCTCTGCACAGCCCGAGAGGGAGACTCATGAGGGAAACTGCTCTCAGCTTAGTTTTCTTATCTGACCCCACATCACAACGCACAGGGTGTTGATCTAACACGGAGTCAATCAGAGAAAGTAGACATGCTTAATCCTGAGTTATTGTAGGGTCTTATGTAATAATTTCATAATCTGGATAGATAGATAGATAGATAGATAGATAGATAGATAGATAGATAGATAGATAGGACCAGTGTTTAGTTCATGCGCAACATACTCCTGGGTGCTAATTTTCTGAGCACTTGGGGACAATGGACTGTAGCCACTGTGCATTCATGACAAGTATGTAGGATGGGCATTCTGCCGCCGATGAGTAATAGCACTAAATCTCCCCAGATGAAATTGCAAAATAGACTCCAACTATAAAGTACATCCATCAGCTATGCAGACTGTGAGCTAAACTATTGGATGCCCATTAAATCAGTAACAATATTGATCAAAACCCACGCAGATGGGCTGATGGACAGACGGGCAAGACATGACCTGTGAGTTTGAACAGCAGAGAGCTACAATTTAAAACAAGTGGATCGGCGGTGATACGTCTCCACAGAGCAACAAAACAGCAGCTGCCCTTCAGTGGTTTGACGTCTCACCCTGCTGTGGACATCACAGCTGGGTGCGAGCACAGGTGGGGAAGACTTGAAACTCTCAGCCTGCGACGACAACTGTAGCTTTTGTCATACTACTTTCCCACTAATTGGTATCTCATCATGACCTGGACTGAAGCTCAAAGGAAAATCACAATTTTCTCAAGTCTGTCTTTAAGCAATCGTCACGTGCCCTTATGTACATTGAAAACAGGTTCGGTCTGCTGTCATCATTCCTCCGTTGCTTTTAATGTAAGAGATGAGGAACAAAATCCTCAGTCCTCGTTATGTGCAAAAACATATTCAAAATACTATAACTGTGGAAGATACCGGCTTGCTTTGTCTAACCCTCATATTAGCTTCTGATATACTCTGGGATATATTTTCGCCCTTCCATCACAATTCTTCCAGTATAAACAGGAGGGATGGATACAGCAAGCAAAACATGTTTCAGTGTTTATATGGAGGAAAAGAAGTGCTGTAAGAATTTCCTCCAGGCGAAGAAACGTCGACATCAGAGCTAAACTGAGACAATTTACAGACGACATGCTTGTACTGCTCATTTCTTCAACTGCGTTCACTGGCGCTGACAGAGATGTATCATGTTAACCAACTAAAAACACCTTATCTCTCTGTGCAGTGAGGAGGAGAAATGAGTTTGGGCCCAAGCTCTCAAAACCTAATCCACTGGCAGCCCTGTATGATACAACAGTGGAGTCTCGCAATCTGCTTACATCACCAGACAGACACAACCCCCACTGTGATTGGGTTTAATAGGTAACATCACCTCCCAGACTAAATGGAAACAGTAGTGAGCTCTGTGCTGGAGAATAGAGAATTTGAGTAGTCCTTCAGCACCTGGTGCATCCACATCAAGCTTGTAAAGTCTAATGTCTCTCACTGGCTTTGTCTATTTGGATCCAGGGATTTAATTGCCCACCTCATTCTCTGGGTCGATGGTCTCCTGGATTGTCTAGATTCTTGCCCTTTCTTTATTTTGGATTTAAGCAGGATTTTGTGTTTTAGGGGGGAAAAAACCAGCAGGCTCCTCACCACAAGGTTTGTACCAATTTACATTGCCTCATTTTAAGATTTATGGGCAGAGTTTTGTTGCATATGGTTCTGCATTATGACAGCATTATCATAGCTGAAAAAAAAACCACATCCAGCCAGAAATGATTGTCAGACAGCTGCTCAAGACCTGGGCTTAAAAGTGATGTGAGTGATGATCACTAAGCTACGATCGCTGACTATAGATTTGAGAAGTTGAAAGAAATTCTCAGTGAGCTGCCGCTGCGTAATGTACACCTAACATCTTATTTTGTCTCCTCAGAGATCCAGCGACCTCTTGGATGTTTTTGGTGCAGCATGTTGTCAGTGTTGGCAGCCGCCAGCGCGTTGTACAGGAGCAGATGTAACAACACGGAGGAGAAGGAACGTTCCATGATCTTTAGTTTTAATCCTTGGCTGCTTATTCTTCCTCTGATCTGCTTGTGACACCGGTGTCAGGTGCCAGATTTATGAGCTAACTGCCAGTTAATTCAAGGTGAATCATGGGCGCACTGGGAGAGTAACTGTTACCCTTCATGCTGGTGGTTTGGGGGGTGAGGTGGTCCTCCTCTGCACAGTGTCAGGCCTGAAGCCAGACTCATTCTCTCATGTGTCCAGCATGGGAAGTGATTTATAAACCAGCGTTTCCTGCTGTTTGTTGTCGCACCACTACGGCACAGATGGGTGTGACATTTACTATCAGGCTTTGTCATGTATTCTTTATATACCCGAAGTAACTGGGTTCACAGGAGAAGACAAAAAGGAGGAAGAATGAGACGAAGATGACAACACAAAAGCTGCTTTGTGAGTGGTACTTTTCTGCATTATGCACAAGAAATAAAGAACAAAAAAAAAAAAGAATATGTTTTGTTCTGCGCCCTCTGAATAAAGGAAGAAATAGAGCATCGAACTAGATGCCCAACATGTTTATTATATAATTACCTCAGCAAACATGGTCCAATATACATTATTATCTGCATATAGGCACTGTAATCTGTATTAAAATCTTTTTTTCATGGAATTATTAAACCAACCTTCTGTCAGTGTCAGTCGTTCCTGAGTCATTGAAATCCTCAAAAACAAACAAGAGCCATCAACTTTTCATTTAGATGAAACAATACTCTGTGATAGTTCAGCTGCCCACATGAGTGCACTTATGTTCCTACATGCCATACCGCTCCATACGTCTCTGTTTGCAATGGAGCTTTGTCACTAACTATGGATATTTAGTAGAGCTAAAGGGCTGCAGCTGCGAAAACACAAACATTAACTGTTAGTGTTTTCACAGCTGGAATTGTCCAATTCAGGGACCAAATGAACGAAAGAGAGACTGCATTTCTGGTGACTCCTCGGATGGTGCTATCACTGTCAGTTCTAAGTGTTGCCAGGACTTTTTGGCTTTTCAAAGCTCAAATTGCACAATGATACACATTTAATGTCTGATTCTGGAAGTGGAAAGGTTTTTCTCCAGTACAATATGAATGAATCTGAATATGCTCCATTAAAAAAAAAAAAAAAAGAAGCTCTGCTCACCTGAATAACCTGTAACCTAGACATAACTATTTGATAGGGAAACAATTTCAAGGCTGCCTGTCGGGGCTTCTTCTCTGATTGCATATGCACCACTCCTCCTCGAGCACCTTCAGGCCATCTGGAGCTTGAACAAATTAGATTTTTGAGCACTTTGTTCCCCCCCCCCCCGCATTTTCTCTGTGAACCTTTTTATTGGTGGAGCTTCTCGGGGGCGGGCTGCAGTCTGGAAGCATTAGAGGGTCAATTCCAAAGGGACTTTAATCAGTGGGAGAAGGGTTTCTATTACCTGCAATAATTGGCCCGGAGATCCCATGTCAGAGTTGAGAAAGTCATCTGTCCTGTCCCCGCTGCCCTCCACCTATTGGCCTAGCTGCTTATTTAACTGACCCTACTCATCCAGCTCTGCACCCCTTCACACACTGTCCCCCCGCAGTTTGTTCTTCTTTCCTCCCCTCATGGCAGATGTGATCTTCTCCCTGCAGCCCTGAAAGCCTTCAATTTCCTGGTGAGGAGGCACTTTATTTAAAACTTAAGCTATCAAAAGGTTTTGTGAGCAGTCATGCAGAAAAAAAACAATATTTATACTAGGGCTGCGTTGCATTAGACCTGTGAAACAGGGCCCGACATTATCATTTTGTGTTGACTACCTAGAGTCATATGTCATCTATTTGAATGAACCACCAGAAAAGTGTAGCTACTGATAGTTAATCTTTGTCATAGATAGGTTTAAATATCACTGCAGATAAAGAACCATTCATCCAGTGGATTGTTGTTTCCTCTCAGTTTCAAGGTCATGCAATTGCTCCATGGTAGCATTAGAAAGTTATGTGAAGATTGACTACAGATGACTAATTATTTGAGTGATAACTCGAATGTCAGTCTCTAGTGGTTTCTTCTGTCTTTGTTTGCATTTTTTCTCCCCCATCGGGAGCACAGATTAGGTATTTTATGGTGGGGTGGGTTAAAGTTTAATGACTTTGTGATAGTTACACATTGAGAAGTACAGAAAGTCTATTACCTATCAGCTGCTGCAGATCGTGGCAAACGCACACAGTGAACAGCCTGTCGCTGAGGCCCCGAGAGAAACCAAGGTAAGATAGAAAATTGTTTTCCATGTTTGGAAAGATTAATCTCGATTGTTAAGGTGGTACAATGTCTGAGGAAAATGTCACAGAAATTTGGATTCAAAATTTTCCATGTTGTTTTACCTTGAAAATGTTTGTTTTAACTTTAAATTGCTGGAGTCACTTTGTACTTAGCAGGTGATAAATTTGTATAAATGGCTGTAATGTGCAACAGAAGCTGGTGTGCTGTACAACTGAGTCGATTCACTTGCCTGTTACATAATCTGGTCTCATTCCTCTGACAGACCAAAGAATCTGCATGACAGTAGGCTTTAGGGTTTGGAGGTATTATTAAGCTAAAATACTCCAGGCTTTCTCAGTTTGATCTTATTGGATGCGGAAAGCAGAGCCAACGCTAACTGCCTCACAGTCAGATCATGTCACATGTACAAAACTGATCTGCAGTATAATGTATGATTCAGAAAACTTTACTTTGTTAGAACAATAATTTAGAGGCTTGTTGGCTAGCCAAGACCTCAGTACAGTAAAATAAATCATGTTATTTGTGTAGGCTACATTATTTTAAATGTAAATTTCAAAACAGCTCAGTAGGTTTGGTTTACAGTTAACTACTGCATCTAATTTTTGCATGACAGAGCACTATATATATATATATATATATTTATATATATATATATATAATCTCTCTATTAAATCTGTCATTATTTGTTCAGTCTGGCTGGACTTTAGTGTTAGAAAATATTGAACAATGTAAATTGCGTTATGATAAGCAGTGTGTATGTCAGCATAGGTGAAGTGCACTTATTTTCAACCTGGGAGAAAAACAATTTATAGAGGGACTATAATACACACACACACACTCAGCTGTACTTACCATGGATGCAGTCTTGTGGATCACGGGTGCATCACTTGGAAATATTGTGCTGTTGGTGTGTGAGATTTTCTCCAAATTGACTCCAGGGATCTTCATCTGTGGTGCGTTGCCTACAACAGACCAAATAGACCATTATACATTATAAACTCTATTGGACACAGTGCAATCTATGTATTGGATTTTTTCAGTAATTATACCATCTGTTTTAGTCCAGAGGTTTTCAAACTGTCAGGAGGAGGTCACAGGACACACAGATGCAGCTTCCTGGTAACAAGCTGATGTTCAGCTTCAGAGAAAAAATCTCTCTGGTGTAATATTCTTAACTGCTTAGACCAGACGAGGAAAATGATATTCCACAGAGTAATACCTGTCCCCATTTTTGTGACAGTTAAACTTAAACATGAAACTACATTTTTTTCTGACATAAGGAATAAAGTGGAGCTTTGTGTTCTTTTTCCAGGTCATATCAAGTTCCTTCAACAGAAATGTGTAACTCTGCAGTCTAGATGATTTTCTGAACTTTAATTGGCTGGTTAGATATAATATGTATAACCTTTTTTACATATATTTTCATACATTTTAAGATATGAATGATGTGCATGTTTTTTTTTTCTCTTAACAGGCACTGAATAATTTATTAATTGTTCCTGAGCTATAAAAATGGTCAAGAAGACAATAATTGTGGCACTGGCGATACTGCTGTTGGCGTCAGTTGCCACTTTTGTGGGTGTTTTCTTCGGTGTGGGGAGGAGGAAGCACCCAAGTGAACAAGTGTACTTGAAGGCAGCTGTGGCAGCAGATGCTGGGCCGTGTTCAGAGGTCGGCAGGTGAGAGCTCGCTTCCACAACGGAAAAAACGTATACGTGCATGCAAACATACTAAAGCACAGATGCTTCAACATTGCTTGCATATGCAGAAATGCCCACGCACATACTCATAACATTTTTTATTATGAATTCATTTACTGTACGCCTCGCCTGAACAAGGTGTTAAGATCTTAAATGGAAAACCTGATCCTCCACCCCTTCCCTCCCCGTGTGTGTGTGTGTGTGTGTTTTATGATTCATTTTGCCACAGAGACATACTGATGAAAGGCGGATCTGCAGTGGATGCCACTATAGCTGCATTACTGTGTGTTGGCCTCATGAACGCTCACAGCATGGGCATTGGAGGAGGACTTTTCTTCACCATCTACAACGCAACAACTGGTACACCCTCTGTTGTTTACTTTCCCACTGACACAACAAACCCATGTAACCCAGATAATCTGGATCCATAATGTATTCCCTAACTTGTGACCTATGCACAGGTAAAGTTGAGACCATTGATGCCAGGGAAACTGCTCCACGCAATGCAACAGAGAACATGTTTGGGAACAGCACAGATTTATCCCAGAAAGGTAATGTTTAACTTTTGCTATCAGAAATGATGGAGGAGAAATGGAAGGGAAGCTGTTATCATGAACTACGATGACCTTGTGATAGTGACAAAGAAAAGAAAGATTAGTGTTAGAGTGTATATACTCAAAGAAACTCAAGTTGGAATACAGTTTTTGAACAGAAATTGTAACAGTGTGCTGAAATAGTGTCCAAATAACTTATGAAGAAATGATATCAGGCTCTGTTTCCTTTGTTTCTGTGGTTGGTAGGAGGTTTGTCTGTTGCTGTACCGGGGGAGATTCGAGGTTACGAGATGGCACACAGGCGACATGGTAAACTGCCTTGGAAAGATTTGTTCCAGCCAAGCATTCATCTTGCGGAAAAAGGTTTTCCTTTGGGCAGGGCACTTGCCACTGCTGTGTCCAGGCAGAAGAAAACCATCATCAAGGACAAAGCTCTATGGTGAGAGGCGTCGACGGAACCAAAGTATTTATTGGTTTAAAACATTGTTCATCACTGTCTTCAAATGATCCTTTTCTTCTATTTCAGTGAAGTGTTTTGTGGGAAAAATGGTGACGTCCTAAAAGAAAATGAGACCATTACATTTACCAAGCTTGCAGAAACCTATAAGAAAATAGCTGAAGAGGGTCCGGATGCTTTCTATGACGGACCACTGGCTCAGAACCTTGTGACAGATATTCAGGCAGCAGGTAGTGTTTTTCTTTCTTTTTTATTGCTTAAGAAACCTTGCATATTTTGTTCAAATAGACAGTCTTCATATTACCTGATCCTACTTTTATTCAAAGTAGGAAAACGGATGAGAGTAGATTATATAACCAAATATTATGACAACATATATTATTTATAGAAAAGCTGCTGAATTGAATTGAATCCTACTATAAATAGTAGCAATAGCAGGTTTCAGTTTTTGTGATCTGTGGTGAAAAAGTTCCCAAAGTGAGTCATGTCTTTAATCTTTACTTTATAATCAAAACAGCTATTTGTGCAGATTAGATCGTGTTTCTGTTCCCACGAAGCAAAACGACATAATCGTAATCATCACTATTGCGAGTGCCATTATCACTAAAAGTCATTTGCTGAAAGGACTTCTGGATATGTAATAAAATACATAACACACACCTCCTTCTGCACATCTAATTTCCATGGTGTGGAGGATTTGTATTTCCAGTTCTGTCCAAGTGTACATTCACAGTGTTTGTCAATCCGTGTTTAGGCGGTATCATCACAATGGAGGATCTGAAGGATTATAAGCCTCTCTTGGATGAGAATCCTTTAAGGGTGACTGTGGGGGAGTACATCATGGCTGTTCCCAATGCCCCCGCTAGCGGCCCTGTGCTCTCACTGATATTAAACATCTTGAATGGTAAGCCTGCATGCTGAGTCCAAAAAAAACAACAAAAAAAACACCCCGAGTGGGAGAGAATGTGCTTCTTTAATGTGAGCTGCCTTCACTTTGCCAGTCACCCTCACAGAGAGGACTCCTCTGTGAGCAGCAGGTAAATCTACTCTTAAAATACAAAGCTTTGTCGACATTGAGTTACCTAAGCATACCTTACGCAATATTGTGAAACACTAGATTAATCCATTATGACTGCAGCAGATATAATTCAGGTTGTAAACAAAAACGTTACCAAACAAACCAACAGCACTGCTCGTTGTTCTGTTACGTAAAATGACGTTGACCTACATAGCGGATGTTTACATTTGCTGATAAGTGACTTCTTGCGGTCTGACATCCTTGTATCCGAGATATTTTACGGTCATGGTCATGAGAGGATGAACCGTAATGACTCCTGCCTTTTGTGTAGCATCACCAGCATGTCAAAAACTTTAAATTGTCCAGCAAAAACAAACAAAAAAACTAACTCCACTACCTATAGATCGCCAGTAGTTTGGTGATACTGACAGGCTGAAATTTGTTTTTCAGAGTGAAATGTCTCAGTGACTATTGGACAGATTACCTTGATATTTGGCACATTCATTTATTCACCACAGGATGAATAATAATTTTAGTAATCACTTTGGCGATCCCTGGAGTTTTCATGTTGTGGTGTTGTGAGATCAAATTTTTTAATTTGTCCAATACTTTGCTTCATAAACAAATATCCAAAACGACATTACCATCAGCCTCACCTGCACTTTGTGTTTAATGCTAATGAGAAATTATTACGATGCTAACATGCTAAACTAAGATGGTGGACATGGTAAGCACTACCTGCTAAACAGCATGTTAGCATTGTCACTGTGAGCTTGTTAGCATGCTGATGTTAGCGTTTAGCTCAGAGCAGTATGGTCTCATCAAGCCGCCGGTTCGGCTTTGGACTCCACTGACCGTGATTTTTCCCCAACTGAAGCGCAACATGACGCGATGCCACAGACATGAGGGAGCACAAAAAGCTAATTTGAATAATTCTTGCGACAGTGATAGACACTGATAATGACCTAGTTTAGATAGTGTGACTTGTTTGATTGTTGATGCTGACACAAACCCATGGTGCCTCAAACTGAGTTATTCGAATATTATCAAATTTCAGACCTATTCTGCAGGCCTGACACAAGGTTTCTTGTTTGACTGAAGTAATTACAAAAATAATTGCCGTCTGTGTCATCACAGCTGTGAGGCTCAAGTCTGATTAACCAAGTTCATGAACATGTTATTGCTCAAATCATTGCTACCTTGGTCTATCATCATTTTCATCATTCATACAGTATCATTTCTGTGTACACCCTTATCTGTCTGATTTAACTTGCTCCTGTGTTGACTGCAGGAAATCCAAGCTGTCTTTACTCTTCAGTAACTTTTCAGTACAGTGACAGTTTCTGCCACTGAGGATTAGATGAGAAACTTCCTTCTAAAGTAATTAATCTCCCTGAACTTTCCCATCCCTCTGACTGACCACCCACTCACAGTGGCCCCCTGCCCTCACATACTAACGCTAATCTCAAACATTTACCCCTAATTGGATACAGTTGAGTGGTGGAGGCTTCACTCACACATTTCAGTGACTGCCCATAAACTTTCATCCTGATAATTTACCGTGACTCCTGTCTCTGTCCGACAGCTGAAACCCATCAAACCAAAAACTCTCTGGTTCCCTGAGCCTTTCCTCTGGTTTCCCTCTGTGGCTGTCAGCTCAGGCTAATACCCGCGGTCGGGTCACAGCAGCTTTTAGACTAAATAAAAACACAGGAACAGGCCGGGTCAAGTCCATTTTAGCTGTCTCCTTCCCTACCTGAACAGCCGTCTGAATGAAGACAGATGAATGAGGCTGCGGTTTAAAATTACTGATGACTGTTGTGTTTTCTACAGGGTACAACTTCACCTCAGATAGTATGGCAAGCACAGAGAAAAAGATCCTAACCTACCATCGCATCGTGGAGGCCTTTCGTTTTGCTTATGCAAAGAGGACCTTACTTGGAGATCCGAGGTTTCTCAACATCACAGATGTAAGGTCATGGCTTAAAACTCATTTAACAATTAAATGGATGGTTTTAGTTTCTGGGAAATGATGCAGTAACCTTGAACATGTTTTTAAAGGGAATGGCAGTGGCAGACATTCTCAAATTTACAACACAAATCTTCACATATATAGTGGCTTTGAATTGTTTAAATTTAAACAGATCACCTTTGTACTGCCAGATTGTGTGAAATTGTGTGAAGTAGCGCACTATATAGCCTGGTTTGCAACCCAAGTCCACTGTAATCTAACCTTAACCAAAATTAAGGAGTTAAGGATCTTTGGATCTTAAGGATCTTTGCCCAACCCGAATCAAGTGCTGCCTAAATATAACCGCAAAAATGCTTTTATTTGGCGAGACAAATGAAACACTCTCCAAATGCAGGTTATTTGCTGTTGCAAATTAGTAGTATATAAATGTTATTTCTAGGAGACCAATTTGGCGTATATTCAGCTGCTGTATAGAGTACAATATGTATATAGAAGCAATTTGTCTTTAGAGAAATCAATCATGTTTATGTCCCACTTTCTCGCTCAAAGCTCATCCACAATATGACTTCGAGTTTCTATGCCGATGAGCTCCGTGGAAAGATTACAGATGAAACCACACATCACATGAACTACTATGAGCCTGAGTTTTACCTGCCTGAAAACCACGGGACCGCACATATCTCTGTAGTAGCAGAGGACGGAAGCGCTGTGGCAGCCACCAGCACCATCAACCAATAGTATGACCTCCTAACTGGCAATGATGAATATCATTATAAATATTAGCTAGTCTGTATCTCTAATCCCCCTGATGTCTTCATGGTTATTGTCTTCCTGCAGTTTGGGCTCCAAAGTCATGTCAAGATCAACTGGGATAATTCTCAACAATGAGATGGACGACTTCAGCTCCCCGCTCATCACAAACGGCTTTGGAGTGCCTCCTTCACCGAACAACTTCATCAGGCCAGGTTAGATTAAGACCAACACACTCATAAACACACACACACACACACACACACACACACACGGATCCTCAAAACACTAAAACAGTCATAAAGATTGGTTTTTCAGCAGCAGGCTGATTAAATGTCACACAGAGGTCAGAATGTAAGTCGATATGTTTTAAGCTTTTAAATACTGTTTTGTGTGAAGCGGCTTAAAATACAATTGATCCAATGTATTCACAACCTTTGGAAGTTTTACTTTTCACAGCATTGAACAAAAGTAGATTTACAGTAATGTGGATCGTTTGACACTGATAAACAGCAAAGTGGTCAGTGACAACAGATCTGTACAAAGGGATCTAAATTAATTCAATTAAAATAAATATAAAATACTCCACACAAAAAGTCACATTAAAAGGAGCCATTTGTAAGTTTTGCCTTTGCTAGCATTAATGTTAGCGCTGCCATTGACAGCTGTTTACTTACCAGTGTAGAAGAAAATTTGTGAGTTTAGCATCAAACTTCATGGGTGAGTACTTTTTATAGATGCTGCAAAAGATATACGCTTGTTAATTTGACATTGTTTCAACCTTACCTAACCATCAACTTCTATTAAAAGGGAAGAGGCCGATGTCATCTATGTGTCCAACCATCCTCTTTGATAAAGAGAACAAAGTTAAGATGGTGGTCGGAGGCTCAGGAGGGACGAAAATCACTACTTCTATCGCTCAGGTAAGAGACAAGCCACAGTCAGAAGCTGGTCCAGCTGCTGTAGTATAAATCAATGTACTGTACTACTGTTTAGTATAGTGACAGTGACATTCACTTCTTGGCTCAAATGTTCTCTGTTATGTAGGTGATCCTGAATGCACTCTTCTTCAACTATGATCTGACTAAAGCCGTGTCAGATCCAAGGCTCCACAACCAGCTGAGTCCCAACACCACCGTAGCCGAGCCTGACTTTGACAAAGTGAGTGTCACAAACAGCAAATAATACAGATATATATATATGACTAATAGCAAGGCAGAGTGGCGCGTAGGGAGACAATCCTTCAACCAAAAACCCAGCAAACACAGAACCTCTACATCTGAGTCAAGACCGACACCAGGGACAGTGTTCATTATATTTACCTTCAGGGATGTGTATTATGTAACGAGGAGAAAACTATTTCAGATCTGGTATGGTAATGGTCTAATTTGTGGTCTGGCTAAAAATAAGCATATGTTATTATGTATGGTTGCCTCTGATCACAAAGTAAAGGCAATTACTGACTCATTCATTTTATGATGTCGGCTATTAGAAGAGTTTTATCTCAGTTTGCACATCCTAATACAATTCGCAAACATCAGCTTTTCTAATCAGCTCCCATTGTTGCTCGGGCGAAGATAAAAAAAAAAAAAAGTGCTGTACAGATTTAACTCCTCACGCTCCTCCTGTGCAGTAGATAGCTGCGGTCCTGACGACCTCGTTGAAGCCAACAAATGCAAACACAGAGTGTGGTGCACACATCTGATTCTAATGCAGCATAACGACTTAAATTACAGCCTCTAACGCACTTTAGTCTGACTTTAAAGGATAATACCTTCCAATTAGAAATTCATGTTTTACCTGTGTGCCAGGGCAATTCAGTCTGCACATTTAAATATGCATTGCTATGCAAGTTGAAGACGAGAGAACTAAACCCTGTTTTCACTTGGATGTGGAATAATTACCTGACCACAAAACAATAAATATGATCTTGTTTCCACCAAACTGAATTCTTGTTTGCAATGCTACAATATAAACCACTCAATTTAGCATCTTATGACTTCATGATATCCCATTGATTGTGCGTCGAGCAGCACATCACAAGTTCAGTGTTTTCTTAAGCTTATTAAGAATGGTTTTCACTTGATTGACTATTTTGTCATTTTTACATACAGAGGATGCCACATCTGTTCAGTTTCATATATGCTCCTGTTTACAGAACATCCTGGACGGTTTGGCGTTAAAGAACCACGAGACGGAGTTGCTCAAATCAACAGGAGCCGTGGTGCAGGCGGTGGTTCGTCATGATGACGGACTCCACGCTCAGTCAGATCCTCGCAAGTGGGCGTACGCTGCAGGGTACTGAGGTCATAAACACACCTCTGATTATGCAGAGAGACTGTAGCTGTGTGAACCTTGACTCCAGTGGTAGCTCAGAGATTAGAGACTTAGTAAAGAACCAGGAACCATCGTCAGCTGTCTCGGGCACCAACTGTTCTCTCATTAAGTTAGAATAATGTTCACGTACTTCATAACGTGCAACTGAGATAAGAGAAAATGGACCGATTGCTTGTTATTGACCTTGACAACAAAGTGCCTCAGTCTGAAATTGTTTCGGAATATCAACTCGTGTGTCTGCTGTATTTCTGTGTCACCACATCTTTTTTATGTAATTAAGACATGCACAAGACATAGGGAATTATTTTGAAGTATAGCTTTGTTGCCATTCAAGTTTTTTCTAAGTTGAAAGTGAAATAAGAAAACAGAGCTACCTGTTAATGTTGAAATCATTACTCACTGCAGAAACAGTTTACACTGTGTTTATGATTTTTATCTATTTATGAAGCACTTTTGTAAATCATCAGCTGCGTAAAGCTGTTTCCTATTATTGCTGACCATTAAAAATAAAATATGTGACGTCTACAGTAATCACTAACAACTGAACTCTTAGTAAAGGAAACATCAACAGGAAAAAAAAAATCAACCAAAACTAACAGGGAACTTAAATAGCAATTTTCAGTCAATTAAAACTTTAACATATTTCACTGGGACTGTTCATGTGAGGTGACAGCAAACAGAGCTGTTGTTAAAATGAAGGACTACTGTACAACTCCTCAGGGACAAACAGTCCTTTAGCACATACATAATGACTTACAGTAATTTCCCACAACCCAGAGTGCAATGGCCTGTAATGACCTCTTAACAACATTACAGCTGTCACTGCTCACTGTCACCACTGGGATTCAGGACTCCTCTTTTCTCTGCTGGGATCTAAATGTGTTACATAACTACTGAAATGTATAAATGTGTCAAATTACAATGCCTTTACTAGCTTTTTGAAACAACTGACTGGTTCACATGTGATAAAAACCATATATTTATTTTTAATTAAATGAAGGACTTTACCAGTGTGATCGGATTATTTATCTGGTAAATTTCAGCATTAATGTTTTTAATGCTTTTATCAAATTGGTACGATAGATGTTGTAAATGCTTGTTTTCTATTATTCATGACTTTCCTTAGCTGGTCTGTTTTGATTGACAGCCGTGGGGTCCTCACATAACCACAGAGTACCCACGCTAATGGTTAACTAGAGTCTAGAGTCATGCTGTTAGCTCACCAAAGGCCATGTGGTCACAAGTCATTAGGACCTGTACAAACTTTTGTGCAATCCATCTAGTGGACGTGGAGGTATTTCACAGAGTAAGTAAAGATTCTGAGCTGCTGGTGGAACAAAATGAAAAGTGAGGTGATCAACACAGTGATACAGTGAATCTCTGTACAACATTTAACAGAACATTTAATAGACTCTACCTAAAGCCACACCACTAGCATGACTATAATGGTACTGCGGAGAAAAACAGATATGGGAAATAAACATGGATAGAAAATTTGCCTCTGCTTTTGTTGCATTTCTGACAGAGCAAAACAATGAATGGTGCATAGTGTTTGTTCAGGCAGAGCACTGAAGTCAGGCTCATTTGGCATCAGCTGTTTCATTCATGAAGCATGTGCTAGCTTGTGTTGCTACCAGCTGACTAGTAATGTCAACTCATATTCAGGTGTACAGTGTAGCTATCATAACCTGATATGTCTCACTCTGCCAAAGTTTGCAGAGTGAGACAGGTCCGAGGTTGTTGTTATGTCGTGTTAACCAAAACTTTGTGTCCATGTGTTTGTCAATGGAGGAGAGGTTCCCACTGCAGAATCGTTTTCTTTCTGTGAATCATTGAGATTCAGGGTCAGTTCAGAAGGTCACTTCCTTCACGTATTGCAATTGTCTATATGACTAATTTTACCTTATTTTCTGATTCCAGATTTAATCTTGATTCACGCGATATGTTTGCCAACTTCACTTATAGTTGTGGATTAACTTTACTGGACAAATATGAGATTCATGGATGTTCTGTGTGACAGGGAGGTTTGGCAAAAGTCGTTTCATTTAATATTTGTTTTGGTTTGTTATGGTTTGTTTGCCATACATTGTTTGCTGCCTAGTATACCTTTAAGTCCCTGTTGGTGTATTTTCAGGGCCTGTACTGACTCTGATTGTTGCTACTCAGCTATGAGTCTCTTCCTTGCCACTAGATTATCAGCATACCAGACTTTTAAACTTTGATACAATACTAGTTTAAAAATTATACTGGTTACCGCTTCGGAGACCTTGTCCAAAAGAAAAACTCCTGAGCAAATAAAATAGGATCTTTTTTCCCCTTTGTTTTTAACCTGCACAAAGTGCTGGTACAGAAAAACTCACTGAACAATCTGGTTTTGCTGCAAGCCAAACTTCAGACAGACTGAACTGAACTGAGGTCTTGAATAAGCACTTAGATCATTTTTATTTACTTTTGACAACCTTACTTGCCCCTTTTTTCCTCACTGGACAACTTTTCTCCTCCCAGCTGCGTTTGGGGATGTCTGACAGAAACTGACAGTATCACGTTTCGTGCGTTGTTTGTGAGGCCGGTAAAACACACATGGCCAACTACACTCACAGGGGTAGCAGTTAAAATCCCGGGATTAATTTGTATCCGTGACACCGCTGGTGCGTGTGCTTACAGGGAGAAAGCAACAGGTAACAGCAACAATTTACAACTGCAAACAACTTGTAACACCAACATGTGGTCCATCAGAGCCCGCTGATTTTCCCAGCCGGAGGACGGGGACAGAAACCCACAAACCCCTCCTCTCAAAACACTAGTCCAACCTACAAGACTCAAGCCAAGAGCACATTTTTATTCAAAACAGCTGAGCAATGCAGATAAATATTAGCCAGTAGCAGCACGTGTGCCAGTCAGTTAACTAGCTAGCAGGATAACCTGGTCAGCTAATGCTAATGTTACGTATTCAGTAGTCAAACACTGACTTGAGCCGACGAGACAACAGGAATGTTCAAAGTTAATTAAACATACGACCCACCATTGTCCCTGGCCAAGGTCCTGTTGTTGAGGTGTGTCCTGTGGGTGTGTCCCGAAGGAACGAGAGAGCAATTCCTCCTCTGACGTCATTCGTTGAGCGCGTACAAGGTTGCCAGTTTCACTCTCATTACCCAAGTAAATTTTACTTTTTTGTGTCAGGTTGTGCAGTCAATACAGTAGTTTTGTTAATATTACTTAGTGTGAATGACAAAATTTACATAAGGAAATGAAGATGCATAATTACAAACAAACACCAAGTACCAGATTAAATAGAAGGTGACATTTTAAAGTAAAAGCACTTAAATAATAATTCATTTTAGAATATAAACAATTGATCATGGTAATAATTAAACGGGCGAAAAATCTTTTTTTTTAGCTTGTAAAGACTGAAAAAAAAAATAAAGAAAGAAACGTGGATAAGGAGGGGAGATGACATGAAGCAAAGGTCCACAGTCCACAGATTCAAACTAGGCAGCTATATATAGGGAACTAAGGCGCATACTTATTAACATATTACAGAGTTAGTTCCCTAGTCGACAAGGATGCCTGCAGAAGTAAAACATCTTCAGTTGTGTTACCTTGCGTGGTTACAATCATTTTTAAGGGGATGGAGAAAAATGAGTGGTCACACTGGAATTTTCCTTTAAGGCCCAATTAAGCATGTTCTCCCTTCCACATACTGTAGTTATAATGAACTTCAGAGTTATGCAACTCAGACAGGCCAATTTACTCACCCTCTAGGCATGAAAAAACTCTCCAGCCTCTGTGTGTATCAAAGTCTACGTACTTTTAATTCCTCCCACTGCCGCGGATGGTGGTATGATGGTTTCAAATAATAATGCACACATACAAAATGCATGTATAAAAACATCAAGTAATTACTGTTGAGATAATTTGCTTCATCAAGCGACATTGTGCCTGAAAGTGTGCTAACACCGGAAGTTAAAAGAGTCATCACAGGATTACTTAACAGCTTCTGCTTTGACTGAAAGACTATTGCTGGAGAGACGTTTTTCTGTATCCTTTAAAATGATGCTGACTTTAAATAGCTGTTACTTATACAAAGGGGGTAATATCATGACACTGAAGCTATGAATCCACAGCTTATCCACATTAACCCATTTGTCGTACAACAAAGACAGTGGCGCTTCAGACAGACTCAAATTTGCATGTTCTCATAACTCACATCTAGTGGCTCGAAGGAAAACGGAGCAGAATCCACTTAAGAAATCATTACTAATTCATAAGTCTCTCCACTGAGATGTATCTCATTACTGTGTCTTTTGTTTCAGTGCTGCACTGAAATAAGGCAAACAGGAGAATATGAAGTAGATTAGTGTTGATCATACTATGCCAACAACAAGGGATAAACATTTAAAGAGCTGCAGTTTTCAGTGGAAAGTGTATTGTAGGTGTTTCGGTTGAACTGACGCATGTTCATGTATTTTTGGTGAAGATGAGAGATAGGCTTTGTTGTGACGTAATGGTTTTATTGTGACAACACATATTCACGGTTAACAATAGTAAAAAAAAAAGTGAAATTATTACAAAACATTTTGACATATTAAAACAGAGAAAATACAAAATGACATGTTGATAGTGTAAAAAAAAATAGATTTAGGTTTTTAACATAATTTCATTGTGAATCTACTGCTTGGTTTATTTAAAATTCTATAGCATTTCCTCAACCTTTAAAAAAGATCACAATACGCTGTAGGACCTGAATAAAGCCGTTTCACATTCAGTAAAAAGGTCACAGTAAAAATTTCCAGTTTGGGCAACCGACAGTCTACAACAACCTTCAACTCATGTGTCAGTCAGAATATCACTGTGAAAGGGTTACGTGGCTCATCTACAGTAAACAGTTCCTACAGAGACTTACATAGTTCAGTCAGAAAACAAAATATCAGTATTAAACAGTGGTAGGTTTGGTTTTGTTGGACTATAGTGGATTCACTTCTATAGTTCGCTGTTGCACACACTTTGGTCAGCAGCTGGATGGCGTACTAATTGTGCCTTAGTCTGTATTATTCAAGTGGAATGACATCAGTGCGTGATGACTGGCTGGATTAAATATGTGTATAGACTGTATTGTTCCAATTTATGCATTATTTCTTTAAATCACCATCTAACAAGTTAATTGCTGTGATCTGCAAACATGCCAACAGCAACACTGTGGTTAGCCAAAGACAAATGTTACGAATTTACCCAAATTCTGACAAAAAATAATCCAAGTCAAGGTCCAGATACAAGTGTTTTCTAGACATTTCAACTGCCATGAGCATGCTCTATTTGTTAGAAACTGAGAGCAGGTAAGTGGACATTTGGTTAAGATTATTTTGTCCTTACTCAAACGATCAACTCATTATCCACAGCAGTTTAGACACTGACTTAGTGGTTCAACTTTGACCTAACAAACTTGCTGTAGTTGTGCAGGACTGATTATCACGAACATTTCTTGTGCACTCAGTAAGAATGTTTTCATCATATGCATTTTCAATTTGCACACAAAATCTAAAAAAAAAAAAAAAACACTTGAGCGGTGAAAAAGTTGGCATATGGTTAAAAGCAAAAGGTGACAGAGTTCAATAGAAACAGATCTGGCAAATAAAGAATGAACAAAGATAAATCATGAGTTGCATGAAGCAAGTGACTTAACCAAAATAGTGTTAGGTGAAAACATTAGATCTGTGTGGAGCGATGAGGAGACTAACCTTCATCAAATGAGAACAGGAAACAAACACAAATGATCTCCACCACATTCTTCTACTTTGTTTTCACCTTTTTGAGATTTGATTGAGGCTCCTTCAATTACATCATGGCACCCGACTGGAAAATTAGTGTGTTCATCTCTATGCAGCCAACTCCTAATATTCACATAACAGTAGTGCATGCAAATGTGAATTTATTCACATTTTCTCTTTCTCACCTTTTAACATTTGCTTTATCTCCAAATAATCTGGAGTCATGATTCATGATGTAGACATGATTTCCAGGATCTCTGCAATTACTTCAGTGGGTACAATGGTGTCTAACCGATAGAAATGATAGCCAAAACTATGAAAATGAGATCTGAAATATGATACACTGGAATTACCCTTTGAGATTAGTAATTTCCTGTTGCTATTAAGTTCTATCAGGGAAGAACCGAAGCTCCACATTGCTCACATTTTGTTGTCAGGGATGCGGCACATTCATCGTTCTTAAGGCTAAAAGCTCAGTCAGTCTTAAGGGCGGATTTTAGTGGGAAGGTGTTGCGTCCTCATGGTTGTCGTATGGTCAGTATCCAGATGACACTCCTGCCTTCCGTTTGTCAGATACAGCCACTATGCAGCCTTTCTCCTTCTCCACAGCATTGACTACGTTTAAGAAGTATGGCCAGTTTCCAGGTCTGTGTCCAAGAGCTTCCAGGCTATCGCTCACAGACTGAGGGCACGCACACACACACACACACACACACACACACACACACACACACGTATTAATAACACTTATCCTTTCGCACTTCAGATTTCAAAACTGATTTCAGGGAAATTAAATATGACTTTGTATTATGTCCTGATAATAAGAAAACCATCTAACAAACAAAATTATTAATTAGACAGATGTCACAGACTAGTGAATTTTAATGCTATTAATGGACAGTGAGGATGAAAATATGAATACTTCACCTTGTTAAAACGAGGCTCATAATTCACCCTGTTATTCGAATCAACAAAAATTATAGGAGCAGCAATGGCATCTTTCAGATTCATCCCCAGCCACAGGCGATTTATTATAGACTGCAAGAGGAAAAGAGAATCGTGTAAGCAAACAAATAAGAGACTAGACGACACAAGTATTAAAGCTGAGTTCAATTAAGTTACCAAGGCCACTGCTGTGGTGATCATGCTTCCTCCCGATCCACCAATAACAAGGATTCTGCCGGACTTTGACTCCAGTATTACTGGAGTCATTGAGGAGGGAGGCCGTTCACCTACGACAACAATTAGACTCCATATCAGACTGGATACAGACTAAACGTCTACCTTCAGTAATGTCTTAAATTCAATTGGCTTGGGTTGAAAGGCTATGTTTATGTCTGTGACTTTACCTGCTCTCACAGTGTCTGCTCTCTCGCAAAAGTCAGACAGCTCATTGTTGAGGATGATGCCTGTTTTTGGAGAGTAAACGCAACCTCCGAATCTACAGAGCAAAACACAACACAATAGACCAAGGGGATGAACATTATATCATAGCACAATTTCCTATAATAAGGCAGTGATGCACAAATCTTCTGTTGGAGGAGTCTTCCTGCTCACAATTGGTTTATGGTGCTGGTGGCAGACACAGCCAGTCCATCTTCATCCAGGACGGACACGTGAGTCGTCCCAACGTGATCAGAGGAAGGGCTGATATTGTAGTAGGAGTTCTTATGGGTGTGGTTTGAAGAAATCATCCCTTTTATGTGCTTAATGAAGGAGGGATCAATCAAATGATCTGCACTCTGAAAGAAGAACATCATGATGAGACTAGTCTCTGAGAATAAGTCTGGAACATAAACCCCATAAAATAGTGAATTGTTGCTTTAACACTTTTTACACTCAGGTTTTTGTCGGATTAAACAAACAAGATATAATGTTGGGTTTTAAGTCACTTTGAACTTTTACTGTATATATTTAGCAGAAAACAAAGGTGTTCTATGAATATATTACTGATATGTCGAGTACTGACAAATTTATGACTTGCCAAATATGTGAAAATGATGTGCTGTGGTGGGAAACAAACTTGATGAGAACAGTAACTGCACAAAACAGTAACGTTATAGATCATGAAACCAAAACAATAAGCTGAATGATATTAAAACGCTCCATAGGTAATATCCCAGTAGTACAGATCCCAACCTTTCCATTATTGAAGTCAGGATCATTAATGCTCCTCTTTTGTCCATTAGCAAATCTAACGGCTTCTATGTAATGATGGTACATCTGAATCTTCTGGTCACCGTGTAGGGAGTTTGGAGTCAAGGAAAACTCTGCAGAAAAAAAGGAACAACAAGGAACGGTATGTTAAAACTTTTTTTTTGCTCTATAGCGTTTTGCGTTTTCCGCGTCTTTATAACTCACAGTACAAGATTAGATGCAAGAATTTCATTCAGTTGCAACAGTAGATCAGTTCAGGGGGATCGAGAAAAAGTCAAGACACCTTTCATCAATTTGAGAATGAAGGCAAGCAGGGCGCCCCCAGCAGGCGGTGGTGCGATGTGCATTTGAATATTTCCTAGAGGAACTGTCCATGCATCCTGCTCCAGCACCTTGAAAGACTTCAGATCCTCCATAGTCAACGTCCCACCTAAAAGAAACATATAGAATATATAGAAAGCTTGTTATCTTAAATAATACTTTTTTATGTCATACAAGTCCTTTTTCTTTTTCTGTCTATTCAAGTGTTCACCCCCAGCTGGCCCCGACCGGCAGTATGTTATCATTGCACCAACCTGCAGCTTGTATGTCTTGAATTAAGTCATGTCCTATCTTGCCAGTGTAGAAGGCATCTGCCCCTTGCTTTGCAATGATTTCCATGGTTTCAGCGAGTTTAGGAAACTTCAGAATGTCTCCTGTGCTCAGGACAGTTTTGTTCTTGTTGCAGACAATTTGCAGAGAACTGGAAAAAAGTGTTGTAAAGCATGTTGTAAATATATCAAATTAGAAGACACTGAAGAGAGATACGTATGCCATGCATTTACATTTATGATTAATATTCTGAGATTCTCTGCAGCCATTTGTTTCTGCATCTGCATACACACTTTGATACACACTCCCAGGCTTTTCACACCACACCTAATCCTCGGCTGACTGCTTTTTAAACCAAGCAGTTGGAAAAATCAACATTTAACACAAACATTTCTGAAGGAAGGTGAGCGGGGTCAGTAAACCCTGCTCCCAAAATGTTCCACTAAGAACAACAGTGTGAAACTCTGTGCTGTTAGAATGTAATAGTCATTTTCTCTAATCCAAAAAGTGTTCACACGAGCACGTTGACCAGGCCGCACGATTATGCAATGTGAAATCCTGAAAGTTAAATACTCAGAATTAATTGTTAACCAGGGAGTTACATAAAAGTAGCATGGAATGAGTTAAACCAGGGATTTATAGGAGCCCTTTGCTCCAGGATTTCTGCAGTGACACATGGATGAGAAAAGGCTCCAGTCAGCATCACAGGCCCTATTACTGTAGTTTATCAGTGCCCTCACACATTTCTTATCAATGTGGCTAAAAAGCAGATATTCTTGAAATAAAATTGTTGCTAACAAAAATCTTTTCTCTTTTCTGGAAATCTTTGGAAACTTTCAGTCGCTATTCACAGTAAGAGAGAAGCTGTACCAGAGGGATGATTTTTCCACGGACGGCTTCACAATGGAGTTTTTCAGGAGACTTCCCAGAAAGGCTGGCAAAGGGATGCCTTCCCTGGCCAGTTCAATTGTTGGCTCAAACAGCTTGGCCCAGGGCAGCTTCCCATACTGCTTGTGAACTGCCTCATAGCCTCGAAGCTCTCCAGGAACTCCGATCCACTGGCTGCCTACAAGTTAAGAAAATAATGTAAATCATTGATCAGACGTTCAGGAGGACTGACTGTATGTGGGTTAGAAACAGGAGCAAAACTGATTAAATGCTGAGAATCCTGTTGAAAATTAGTCAAAATGATCCATTAGTAAAAACCTTTCACAGTCACAGTTTCAGTTACTGGGTTTGTTCTGGGGGAAGATCTGTATTATCAGCTACTGTGCACAAATGTATCACTCTGCTTACCTGTGCAAAGGCTTAATTTGGTGGGACACTCTTTTAACAAGTTAGCCTTGAATGACCGAGGGACGGTCTCTCTGAAGTTGTAGACTTTAACGTTCCCTGAGAAGAGATCAGCGATTAGAATAAATAGGCCTGATCAATAATTATCATTTGAGAAAAAAAAAAAATCAAGTCACAAAAAATGAATGAGAAGATCCACCTGCTTTATTTCTTATGGTGAATATAGACCCTCCTCCAATCCCCATGCTCTGAGGATTGACCACAGATGTGCACAGAAGAGCTGCAATGGCGCCATCTACTGCCGACCCTCCCTGCTGGAGCATGCTCCTGGAAAACAACCATTTCCACCAGATTTATGGGAAATGCGTGAACTCACTGTCAGTCATTAACCCCCCGAGTACACCCCACATATTTGCTCATCCAGAAACACACAAATACACTTTCTCTAATACTTGCCATGATATCATGGTTGGGTTCAGTGTGATGCCAAGGGGCAAGTTTAAACCATGTCCTAATGCTTGAGGCTGACTTTAGGAAAACTGCCAGAAAGTCACATGTTTTCAAAAACCTGAGTCATAGGGTAAATGGTCTTCCATTGAAATGACAACCCATTTGTTGCGATTAGGGTTATACAATGTAACTATGTTATAAAACAGAGCAAGAAACCTGACATCTAAACCTTCTCAGAAAGGAACCGTGAATGAGTCTTTTCACCAAGAAGCTGGCACGGGGTCAGATGTGTTCACTGAGCGACAAGAGAAGGCAGTCTTGGGAATGTTTTGGTTCTGTGTGGGTTAGGCTGACCAAAAACCTTGAAGCATGGGGGAGTTTAACAGAGGAGGAAAAATAACAGGAGGAAACGACCATAATTTAATCGAAAGAATCTAATTAAAGGTATCTCATGTGCAAAAACCATAATTAATGCTGGTGTCACTGGCAGATTTTGGAAGGATAACTGACGCTGAAATGTGGCAGATTGGCTCAATTCTGATAGATTCTTTCAGATATCAGCCTTTGTCCCCTTCGTCCCTACAAGTGTTTGTCGTAACATTATGTAATTATGATCATCAGTATTTTCAATGAGGTTAAATGGTGTCATCTCACATGTTTCTACCCTGACTCCTGAGTAAATAATAGAGAGAAGTTGAAGTTGAATGATTTAGCTTAAAACACTGTAAAAGACTTTTTATATTCATATGACTTTTTAATCACCATTCACCAGGTTTTCTTTAACACTTAATCTCATTGATGCTCAGTAGTAAGAATGAAGAGGATGTCGTTAAAAACATGGACATGGACATGCAGCCTGTTGCCTCCGCGTGTCTCCCTGTGAGACTTAATGGAGCTTGTATTCATTGTCTCTGCTGTGAACTGGGAAATGAACTCCTGACAAATATTGGTAGAGGACAAAAAAAAAAACGAAAAAAAAAAAAATCTGGCTGCCAATGAAAACAAAAGCCGGATAACTTTCATGCACATTGCAGTTAAAGGAAAAAAGAAGGAAAGAAAAGAAAACTATCACTTTTTTCCCTAAATTTAGAGATGCAGTGATGACTGGTTGAGTTCACATAGTGGCTCTCCAGTGAATAAATGGACATCAGAGAAAGAGCCAAGTCTGTTCACTCCTCATTAGAAAGACTGACACCAGATAGTGGGTTTTAAAACCTGGTTTTCTCCTACAATCACATCCAACAGCATAGTATAAAAACAAGTCAACAAGAGGTGAGTAGAATGAATGGCCTGTCTGCACACAGTTCTGCAGGTATTAAATCTATTCTTCATACAGAGCCGACCAAATCTCTTAAACTGCTTATCCCATCGCTCAGTTCAGCCTTTTTATCTCAGCCAGGGAGCAGCGGGTACTACAGCCTGATTGCCTACTAAGTTTTGAGCGAGTGCAGTTATTACTGAGAAGAAGCATACAAGGTGAAAATACTGGAAGTCAAACAACACACCAAAAAAACTTAATTAACTTTCAACTTACAAAAAATTTCTTGCATTTTTTTTTTTGTGTGGTTTTAGACACAACACAGATTTTTGTCGTCCCCCCCGGTCAGAGTAGAAGGAGTTTAAAACTTACCTGCCAATCTCTGAACAGATCTTGGAGTCTGCAGCCACAGCCGCGCGCCTGAAGCTGCCGCTGGGGCATCTTCTGTCCGCGATTGAGCCGATGCACAGACAGATGACAGCCACAGCGCAAATTAAACTCACTAAGATGAAGCAGGAAACCAGCCACGGCTTGTATTTAGCCATTTAACTTTTTGTTGTGGGGAGGCTGGGTTTGTAGAAACTGTTGCTGCTGCCGCTCAGTGAATGTCCACACACGCTCAATGAATATTGCCTAATCCCCAACCTGGGTTTACCCCTCCTCCCTCTCTCAACTGGCTACTGCCCTGAAGTGAAAGCAGATTTGAGCAGAGGGGGTACTAAATGCGCTCTCACCCCTTAAACATTTAAAACCGGGAAATAACCATGACGTCACCGGTATTCCCATGGTGGCGTTTTCGATTAATTTCAATGAATGCCCTCAAAGGAGTCCACAGTCATGTTTCATAGACGATGACAATGTTTAATTTCACAAATGATCATTTTCATCCTTGTGCATCATGGATTACTCACTCCTTTCCCTGCAACGCCAACAGTTTCTCCATAAAAATACCAAGCCACAATATCAGGAAACACGGCCCCTCTTCCTGCTGCAACATTATGATTGACGTGAACTCTGTGTCAGTGACATGGCGGGGCAGGAGTCTTTAAACTGACGCCTCACAGATGCTGGGATCCTCCAAACAGGGATCAAACCAGGCTGCTGCTCTATTATCATTATTCAGCACTGAATATTCTCTAATTGTGTGCATTGTTATGAATAATGTGCCATTTCTATAATCATGCGATGTAATTATGTGGTATAATGATTTATTATAGATAAGGATCATTTTAATACTACTAACACAAGTGTTGAATCAAATGATTTACTTTACAAACAAAATAAACCATGCAATATATTTTTTTCCCTCTCACTTACTTTTTATTCTGTTTCCATTGCAGGGGATTTACAATGTCTTTGTCAATAGTTTAATGTCAGGGGAAAGTATGTAAATTTCAAATGTGCAAATTCTGATTATTTAAACATAACATTTTACTAAACACAGGTTGGTTCAGTTAAAGAGCCAGTTTAAAACATTTAATGTCCCGATCTTATAATGAATAATCTTGTATTATAAAATCATAGAGATTAAATAAAAGCATGAGGGCTACAAAGACATTTTAACTTGATGGCAGCATTTTGGGTAAAAATAAAGGCTAATATGAGATAGAGAAAAGCTTTGCTTTGCTTTCATGGGTGTGGGGTATATGAAGTGTAAAAAAAGGTGCCAGGAGCAATAAAATAAAATGCACCTGTGCCTCTCGGTACAGAGTCCTGACTGTGTAGAAAAATTTAAGATCAAAATACAAATCTGAGAATTTGAGTGCATTTCCAAAAATAAGCCCAGTTTTTTTTTTTTACTGGCAGTTTGAGAATAACTACAACAAATGCATCATTGTTTAAACTAATCCTGATTATTTCACTATGTGAAATAAGCTATGTGTTTAAAAATAGAATAAAAGTGTACTCATATATATACTCACCTATCATGGTAAAATGTTCAAATGTTGTTGCTGTACAACTGATGTGTCACAGGTAAGTCATCAAATGCAAAGTTGAAAGTAAAAAAAGTCACTGGTGTTAGATGAGATAGATGGGAATGACTCGGTCTCCAGAATGTCTGCAAACAAAGTGAGATTTCTTTGTGTTCACACAAAGAACATCCGTCAATGTTCACACGTTGACAAGCCCAAATCTCCAGATTCTCTAGATGAGGACAATGCTGCCGCCAAAAATCTCAGACAATCTCCTGACTCGACTCATTTCACCTCAGCTGAAAGATAATCCAAACAGGAGAGAGACCACAAAGCTCCACCCAAATATCTGAACATAAGCCTTGCAGATAGATACAGCAGTGGGCAACAAGACTGAACATGTAGGTTGGTAGATTACTCGGCCTGCCAGCAAGGAAAGAGAGAGTCAATTTGATAACCATCAGCTAACTGCTAATAATCACAGTTAGCCTGTGTGGGGAATAGACAAAGCCTTGTGATATATTTGAATTACCTGGTATGGGTGCTGCTGTATCCTGGCCGACAATTTGCAGTGGTGTGTTATTTGTTCTGGAAGTCTCTTTGAAAACCATGTAAGTGTTTATGTTTATACTTTATGATGGTATGTTAGATTCAAAAGGCACCACATCTGTCAAACCGACAGATGTTTTTTTTTGGCCTTAACCCAAACCCATTGTTTGCTCTTAATAGTATTATGACTCCCGCTGGGTTTTAGCTACTGTCACCACCCAGCCCTACAGCCATGAGAGAGGAAGTGTTCATGGTTGTATGGAGAAATCAAACAATCATACAATCATAATTATTTATAGCAAATACAACTAAACATATTAACTGGATATATAAAATGGTCATGGTAATGGTGAATCAGTAGATCTTTGTCTAGAGGATGTGTGAATGTGTACTATATACTATAAAATAAAGATAAGTGCAGCCAAACCAAACCAATTCAAACAAAAGGAGTGAGAGAGGGAAAGAATCGAGATGACTGATCCTAAAAGCATTCTGGATGGACTGGCCACGAGGACCCAGCTTCACTAATACAATCTTCACCTACCGGGTTCTTAAGGAAGACACAAAACACAACCAGCAGCTCAGGGCACAAACAAACAGCACATGGCAGAGCCTATGGGCCTTCACACCACAGCACTGTTAGTGCCCTCAACAACATGCGGCTCGGCTCGACTGTCCCTGGGGGGCAAGTGTGGCCGTCACTGACCAAGGTGCTGAATGTGCTCTGGCAAAGCTGGCATCGACTGTCGCTGTCCAGGGTGCTGACCCTCAGCTGGGGCAGGACCCTGAAGAGCCATATGAGTCCTGTGGCATGAGGGTGAGCACTGCTGTTGCTAGTTTATTTTGGGAAGTTTTCCTCCTATCTGAATCAACTGTCTATGGACGGAGGGTTTCATATGTGATACAGATTGTAAAGCCATTAGAGGCAAATTTTGTGATTTCAACTATACAAATAAAATTGACTCAGCTTTACTTGATGTAGATAACACAACAGTACATATATATATTGACCATACTACATACACTGTGTCTTCAGCATATATAATGTGTCTCAAATGTACTGTAAATCAATGATGCATACATCATTTCAATGTTGAAAGAGAGCACGGTTATGATTTTAATGCGCTCAGTCCAGTGCTGCCTCTATGGCCAATTGAAACATCAACACAAGGGGGAGATGGTGTGTACATTTTCATTGGTAAAGCTCTCTGCTCCTGTGATCACCAAGGAAACATCATTACCAATCTATAGGTTTGGTGGATTTTTTGGCACCTGTAATTTCTAGCTCATTCAGACAGAAGTTTGGGGAAATAGCAACTCAGTGAAATTGATGATTCAAGTCTTATTATTCTTAATATGTAATATGAGATTAAATATTAAATAATATGCAATTACTTGATTTCTTCTGTGGGACAAGTGTGTACCATTGCTGTACCGTTTGTAAAGAGCAGGGATATTACAGAGTAACTAATGACCTTTAAATGACCTGTAAACATAAAACCTAGCCAGAAAACACAAGTATGTTAATGTTAATTAATGTTGCATTAGCTAAGTGTCACAGCAATGTGACCTTTTTTTCTTTTTTTCTTGGCTATCATAACAGGATGCAAATAACTACAGCTCTGCAATCATAAAAAGATGTGAAGTACGTTTATTTTCAAATATGACGCCAATTAATCTCAATAAAATTGAAGTCATTGTGTCATGATTTATATCTTCATTGTTGAAAAGCACACAGACAGGGTACAGGGGCATGCTTTGCAAGGATACCACGCTGTCGTTGTGTTCCTATAAATAGTGCATATTCATTATTCTGCCCTACTCTGTGTCATACCAACCCCCCTACTCACCCATGCCAGCCCCTGTTCACTCGAATCCTCCCTCCTATGTGAGCACTGCACCTCTACAGCTCTGGGATCTTTCAGTCACAGACATTTTTTTTTTACTTCCTTTTGCAGCCTGTAACCTTTTTATTCCTCAGGAGGATGATTCACGATCAGTCCGAACAGTCACTCATGTTGTCTGTGCATTACTATTCACTCAGAGGCTGATAGACAGATGAGTGACCAAAATATTTTATTTTTATTTTTTTCCTCTGAGGCACAAATAGTTCCAAACAATTTTCATCTGACTGAATCACCCCTGAGGAGCAAAAAGACAGGATGAAATCTAACAGGGCAGCGGGAGTGTGATGGAAGAGTACTTTCAAGATCATTTGGATTACGCACCAATCATTCCAAAAATATACACTTCTACTGAGCCAATGCAATTAAATTATGCAGCTATGTTTTTGTTGCAGTATGCTTAAAAAAAGCAAAAGAGACTAAGATGCTAACAATATTATAGAGCACATTTTCATGCAAAAATATTGATGGTACTGTGTCATCTGCACGAAGGCATAACCTTGATCAAGAATATTTTCTCAGGGTATATGAAAATCAGCCATTCGAACAGTTGATTTTATTCATGAATTCTACTGAAAATTTAATTCAATTTTCCTTTTTGATGATGTTTAGGAATCTAGTTAATTATAGAGTAAATTATACATATAATATATTTGATGTTTATGGTTTAGAACCTTGTGTATGTGAACATATTACATCAACATTGTCCGTGCTTGTCTTATCATAAATGTAATAGTTTGACCTTGAAAAAACAATCATGCATTGAATGATTTTGCTCTTTGTTGTTCATTGGTAAACATTCACTAGTAAGTTGTTTCAAAGTGAAACTCAACTGCTGTGTCTGGTGACAGTTACACTGATTGAACTGCACCAGCCCTCCATTTACGGAGATGAAACCATTATTGGAGTGGGAGGAAATTAAGCAGTTTAAGCTCAAAAGGAATTAAAAACTCCCTCGTACAGCTATGGCTGATTGGAAATAAGCGTATGGACACATCACCATGTGCTTTAAATAAAATGGTGCTGATGCTTTTTTTTTTTTGGACAGATTGTCAGTCCAGTGAGACCGGTGAGCTATCAGTGGTCTGTCAAGTGGCAAGTGACTTAGTTATTTATTTGAGTTATTTGAGTTTCAGGTGACACAGTTCTGCAAAAACAGCTATCATACTATTGATTTTCTGAGTTACAATAAATCAATTGAAGTGCCTGCTGAGATAAAAGTGTTCTGGGTATTTGGACCAATCTTGGCTTTGAACTTGGCCAATACTTGGACCATGATTGATGAGGTTTAGTACAGACAGGATCAGTTAAAAATGTAGGTTAAGAAAGGCCATGTTATTTGTGGAGACATCCCCCGCTGACCATAGATTCAAATGTCCTCACATGATTCCCAGCATACACAGTATATGAAAATATTATGGATAGTACTCATCCGTCCTATCACGTATAGTCCGGTTCTCACTTTCAAACCCTGATGATCTTGGAAGCTCAGGAAAACAAACCTGAAGATGAATGAATGGTATGGTATTCATATTTGAGTGTTTGTCATGCACAGACAGAGACTGGCCTTTCCATTGCTACCTCCCTGCCTGCTCTGTTTTTAGAAAGCAGTTCTGAGGCATAAAGTAATATTCCACAGTGGTTCAATTTATCGCTGGCATTCAACCTTGGTGCGATTTCCTTCCTTGTCACACACAATGAACCAGTTTGTGACATCACACATACACATTGCAGCTCTGGTCCTGAATGTAAACTGTGGTTAACACATCGGGGAACCAGATGGGACAGATGTTGGGATATTTCTTCTGATTGTGACTAATTTCTGAATGCAGACACAAAAACTTATACTCATATGCTTTTTAGAGTGATACCAGTGTCCAAGGTTTGCCCAGCAGTATACAATACACCAAACTGATACCCACAGATACACATTTTTTTGTTGTCTTTGCACATACTAGCATGCATTTCACCAGGGCTCTGGTAAATGCACTGTAGCCTTAATTAGGGTTATTAACTACACCTGTGCTTTTCCTGCTGTGACGTGTCAAAATGTCGGCTCTGAAAAAGATTCCTGTAAAAACAAATGTCGGGAACCTCTCTAGCCTCTATAGTGAATGCATTAGTATCGTTTTAATAGCTCAGACGCTTTAAAAAAAAAATTACAAAATGACAAATCAATAATCACTATAAACAATAGAGCTAACAAATCCTGTTACATTGGTACCTGTTGGAAAGAACCCCATGTCCAGACAAACAGTCACCTCCGCTGAGCCTCCTCTTCCCAGGAAAATTACAAAGAAAGGAAGAAGGAGCCACAGGAAAGCATGTTAACAGGAAACCAGAGAGATGTGCTACACAAACACTGGGCATTTAAAGGTATGGGGTCAAGTAGATTTCACACACACACACACACACACACACACACACACACACACACACACACACAGAGAAACCTCGCAAATAACCATTGTGCCTGTTGTGATTATGCCCAGGGCTACAACTGATAATGATGATGATGATGATGATGATGATGATGATGATGATGATGATGATGATGATGATGATGACTGACTGCTGTACAGTTGTACCATCTGAGCTGAAGTAAGTCTAAAGACATGACAGAGTCATCTCTACAAGCAACAAACAATGACACCATGATGATTTTTGCATAATCAGAAATATGAGAAATATTACTATGGTTATATTATCATAAGATGGTCTTTGAGCTACATTGTAAGACACTATCATAGACATTCCACCTTCTTCAAATTTCTTCTGATTCAATTTAACTGAAAGTGAAGAGACTAACCAACTTTATACATAAATAAATATTTGATTATTAGACGAGTGATGTGCTGTGGTTCACTGGGGGGTATTCACTTAATTATCATATCAGTCTTTCATCTGAACTTGAAACTTAAACCTTTTGCCACAGTTTCTGGTTCCACGTGATCCTGTTTGTATTATTTGAGTATTGATATTACATCCTACAGAAATAGCTCTTTAGATGAGTGGGCAAAAATGTTTTGATGACTCAGATGAGGGAGCTCTTTCTTCACCTTGTAGCCCCCCAGCTGCTACATGGTAAATTATTCACCCCACTGATTAAACTTTCAGAAGTACCAAACTGTGCCAGGGGAGAAGGAACAGGGATTCGAGATGTGCTCAGACAGCTCAACAGTCAGGGAGAGGGGAGTGTTAAGGTTTTTAAAAAACTGTAAAAAGTACAGCACAGGGGGAATAAGTCAGCTTTGTTTGCAGTTCTACTATAAAAGTGCTGCTATGAAATATTTAAGTGATGAGAATGCCACAAAATTCAATCAACACATGACATATGATGTCCTCTCTTTTAATTTTCTCCTCATATTTAAAATGGCAAATTTGCATTTCAAAACATTTGTGTTTCAAAATTTCAAAGATGTCCAAAATTACTGGATCAAGGTTTTATTGAATACGGCTTCTCCTGTAGCTTCATATTCAGTTACGTTCTGTTCATCAAAGGTGTTGCAGTTTAGTTAGGGGCCCCTCCCTCAGCTGGGGCCCTGATATGTGGCACCACTGTGACAGCGCTGGTGCTACAGTTTGGAATGAATCATCCTCAAAATTACATTTTAATAATCTGTTAATAGAAAAATATTGTAAGACTTTTATTGACCTTGATGGTTCATTCTTGACCCAATACAGAAAATCAATCTCAGCTCAAGCTCCATTTACATGCTTATTCCTATTATTGAAGACCGTGTGATTTAGTCGAAAGCTCCAGGGGATGTGTAAGTGGACATTGAGGCTAGGCTATTTTGTCAATAGTCAGTTATTATCAATAACCCAGGACATCGACCATGTGCCAAAACGTCCCTAATAGTTCTGATGTGTGTTACCACAGAGCAGCAGCTGTGTGCTTTGCAGCACTTGCCACAAAAGTTGGTTTGATCATCTGACCCTGCTGAGAGTTGGATTGGGTGACGTCGGGATGGGAGGGGTTTGGGGGGATAAATGCAAAAATAGAAAGTGACATGGCCCCAAAAAGAGTGAAAAAAAACAACATACTTTTAGTTTTGGTTAGGTTTTGAAGCTATTGCTGAAATTTCAGTGTCACATTTCTTTTTTTTTTTCTACAGTTTTATTCCCCGTGATGTCATTCATGTTTTTTTAATGTGTTTATTTTTGTTTATTACTGCACACCACATTTCCTGTTGTTTCCCCCCCCCGCTCTTTCTGTCTCTGTGGACATTAAATGGGCCATATTGCACCCTGAGGCCTGTGTGTCCCCCTGCTGCAGCCCTATGTCTACAGAAGGGGAGAGAGCGAGAAAGAGAGGGGGGGGGGCACATGAGGAGAAACATATGAAGAGAGTGCTAGGCATTGAAATTTGGTTCATAAACAACATTCACACCTCTCATAGGAATGATATCTTCCTAAAAAAAAAAACAGTTCTGTGGTGAAGATCAAAACATCAGAATTTCCACAGATGATCATGAAAAGGAGAGTTTGTGGATAAGGATGAAGAAAGCAGTCGTGTAGTAACTAACAGGGTTACACCTGATTAAGACAGGGCAGAGTAACAGCGGCTCAGCATTGGTGACACTTGCCAGCACTTGATGAGATGCACAAAGGATGAAAAAAAAAGGTAGCAGAGGAATGAAAGCAGGCTGATGTTAAAGGGGGGTGGGG